>NW_024884855.1:3856175-3860740 GCF_019232065.1 Centrocercus urophasianus | reverse complement strand
TTTTTTTTTTTTTTTTTTTTTTTTTTTTTTTTTTTTTTTTTTTTTTTACACTGGTTATAGTGAGCACATAGGGAACAGTAATTGCATTTATGTTTTTTTGTCAGCCATTCATAGACAAATGTCATTAGAACTTTTTCTGCTGTTATTGTGTTACCCTATCCATAATTGCCAAGAACACAGACTTATAAAAAAAATTTCCTCTACATCCAAATAGGCATTTAGACCAATTGTTTGTCACTTTTCACAGGCAAAGAGACTCTAAGCTTCTGTTTCTACCTTGTCTTAGCATTAGCATTCTGCCACCTCCACCAAGCGCACTGGATAACCAATCAGCTACATTCACTTTGAACACTGTTTTAGAGTATATGAGACAATCCATGGGCAATCCACAGTCTACTTTGGTCCATGGACACACTGCTCAGCCTCTCCTAGGTCTCTAGGAAGTAAAGGGATGGATGACTCTAGGAAGCACCTGGAGAACAGCAGCAGTGATTTGCAAGTAGCTTTCAGCGATACTGATGGCTTTTTACATTGATGCTGTTAGGCAGTCTCCAGGATCACCACTTGTGATGCACTGTGGTTGCACTTCAGAAACAGCCACCTATAGTCTATAAAGAAAATCTGCACACACCTATCATTTGAAAACTCTATTATGTTAGACTCTGCTATGAGAAGATTTCTATTACATTCTTCACAGTATGTAACGATGCCATCCTTCCTTAGAGCAGTTACTAGCATCCAGCACCAGGTTTCATAATCTACAGATACTGTGGCACTAAAGTTAAGGGGCAAAAACCATCAGCAACTCTCGCGCTAGGACTTATAAATATCTACCTTATAGAGATCCTTCAGTATTTTCATAGAATTTGGGATTACTGCTCATCACCAGAAAGATGTTGAAAGACCAATGCATGACCCAGAAATCAGCCAAAGGCAAATTTTTGATTGTGTGCCCTCATATTATTTAATACTTATGTTTTGTGGGTTTTGTTTTGTTTTGTTTTTTCCCCTTTTTGAAGTACACTTGGGTCATTTTTATGACAAGGAAAGACCCTGAGGCAGCACAGCCCATTTCCAGAGTATAACCTCCTCACCTAAGATGTAGTCTAATCCCTCAGACAAATTAATTATGCTTAAATCTGAGTAAAACCAGATGTCTCCAATGTGGCAAAAGACTGAGCTTCTCTGGGCTGTTCAGCTTAATTCATTCCACATGGGCTGCAGTGTTAATGAGGAACCATAACTCAGAACACGTGGTAGTGGATGATGCCACAGAAAGCCAATGGTTAGTAGCTTTGGACACAGCATTCCTTCAGTCAGTCAGCCTAGTTGACAAAGCAGGGATCAGAAGGGTCTGAGCTTCCCATTGTGCTTCACTGGGAAAGAGGCAATGATTTACATACCCTTTTAAAGTCACTAACCACAACCCGATCATATCGTTTTCCATTCTGTTAAATAATTTTCACTTATGTTATGTGAAATATAGACTGCAATGCAGCATAAGATTTAAATAAATCAGCTTCATATCCAGGACTTGCTTTGAGCAAATACTTGTTTTGTAGGAGCTGCAACTCAGTTTCACACTGTGATTTACTCCAGCCCACCCACAAAACCATTAAGAGTCCTAAAAATCAGAATTAAGAATCCCAGTGCATCATCTAAAAGCAGACTTCATTCTATTGAAAATCTTCTCCAATGCATCATGTTGTATAAAATGGAAATATCAACTCAGTGAAAATTCTGAAAATTTGGTGCTACCATACAAGTGCAGAAACTTTGGTATTTTGCATTAAATACAGACAAATATTTTATTCGATTCACAACAGCAACAACTCAAAGAAAGCAGATCCAGCAATAGCCTTGATCCCCTGTCATCAGATTGAAATCAATCTGGTGAAGTGACATGAGTTTCCAGATGGTGTTGCTGGTAGAAGCAGAATACACGAGAATCACAGCACTAACAAAGAAAATGCAACCGCTCCAATACACCTGACTGTACATTTTTACCTTATAGAGAAGGTAAGACCAGATCAGTCAAAATTAACTTCACCTTAAGCACACAGTTCTTTAAATCAGTAGTTTAAATCATGGTATGATGGAACTTTTTCCCCCTTCTGCTCAATGAGTTTTATATTCATAGTTAACATATATTTGAATAAGTCATCCTCCAAGTAAGAATGACAGAAGTGACTATTTCAGTTTTGTTTGATAGTTGTAAAGTGTCACATAAGTGAGTGGTATAATCAGCCAGTCTCAAAGTTAAATCCTAAAATTATTTTTTCCTTCTGTTTCTGTTTAAAGTCAAAGCTGCAATAAAAAAAAAAAAAAACCCATGTTACTGTAATACAATGCGTTGTGCTTTAGGTCTCTACTCTTAGATACGCTTTCCAGAAGAGCTATGTTTATGACCTCTCCTCTGTAACATAACTCACTATCCTTGTTATGTAGATAACTCAGATTTATGTCTCTGTCCTATGAGACATTTCACAAATGCAGGCTTAGTGTTGTCAGGCAGCTCGATGGATGTTAAATCGTGAAATTTACTTGAAGACATCCTGATAATGGCATAGCAGTGCTGGTTCCAAATATAAATGCATCACCCTTTTTAGCAATTCATTCCCTTCTTCCTCACCCTTCATCATCCTTGATGTCAGTCATACTGCTAGTGAAATGTAAGGTATTAGACGTCATGCTAACATTACCCAGCACACATGCATCACTGTGCAGAGACAATTAATCAAGTCCCACCCAAAGGGAAGCCACATTTTCCTTTAGGTCGCATGTGCACTCTGATCATTAAATGCAGTAAAATGAAAATAAGTAAATAAGGAAAATAAGGAGTTTTTTTTTTAAAGGACTTGAAATAACCCTGGAAAGTGATTAGAATATGATGGCCACATATTAACTAGCCTGATAATTTTATGGCAATCTATAATGCCAATAGCAGAGCCTACAAGAAGAAACACTCACTCCAGTAAATGCACAGCATCTTGGAACTCTTGAACAAACTGACAGATCAAATGAAATAATTGCAAAGGAATCCCAAATGCATTTGTTTAATAGGTTGCACAACTTTATTCTGTCTGCAAGATGACTGTACAGCAAACAAGGAAAGAAACAGGGAAGAAATAGAAAACTGATGGCACAAAGGCAGGCAAGTTGGCTGTGTACAGGAATGGCAGAAGGCAGAACCCTGATGAATGTCTTCAATGAAAGGAAATGTAATGAACAATATTGAGGAAAACGATGAGGCCCAGAAGCAAGAAGATCCATTTTTAGTCTTAGGCTTTTTAAAGTGACTTTATCAGCCTTGATTCCCCTGAGCCACATCTTCAATAGTAAAAGGGACAAACTTTTAGTCGGGCTTTCATTCTTTTCAGACACAGAATAAACACAAGGTGTTTTTGTTTTTGTTTTTTTTTTTTAAAAAAAAAAAGAGACTTCAAACAATATCTCAAAAATAAACACACATCACAGTTCGGAGCAAGTGTAGTCAAAGTTACCAAACACAGATATTAATGACAAGCTCATTAGGTTACTACTAGCATGAAAACATAGAATACTTCAGCTTTTGATGCATGCATTTTCTGGGCAGAGGGTTGCTTTGGGCTGAAGTGACCTGCTTTCTTAATTGCGAGGGACTACAGGCCAAGTTTTCCAACCACTTCAGTGTTGCTCAGATCTGGAAATTAAACTCAGCTACTCCCAAGCCACAAGCTCCACAGGGAATCATAAAGTACCATTAGTGAGGACTAGCACATGCCAACAGATGGGTATAAACCATGATGACATCTGGGCAATACCTTACTGGTTCTAATATAAATCACTTCCCTGAGCCTAGGCAAATAGCAAAGACCTTAATACAACTACCTGTAATACCATGGAGTTACTACCACCTGAAGACCACAACATGCACAATCACATACTGGTTTTACTGAAAAAAAAAAAAAAAAAAAAAACCAAAGGTAAAACAGGGCAAGACTGTAAATGTTTGACATATGCCTCTCAAGCAAGTCAGACATTCACAGTGCTCCTTTTGGAAAGCTGTACAAAGATGTTCTGAAAGAAGTTCAGCCCTCATAGAAATCCACGATAAATTATTCATGCTCTGCAGAATCAACAAATGATAAAGCCATTTTTGTAACAAAGGAGACATTCCTTGCTAAGAGGGGTGGTATGTACTTGTGACTTTTCAACAAAGAACATTATACATTTCTGCAGGGGTCGTCCCCATTTGAGTCACATGAATGAGTCCCCTGGAGCAACAAGTTAACAGCATTAAGTTTATTAATGAACCATGATTACTCCTCTCTTCCTGTCCTTTGCCATTCTAAGTCTGAAAGGATAACAAATAAGAGTTATTTATACTGAAACACAACCCTGGGTTAGGCTGATCCATCTCATTTCCACATTGTTGGGTATCTTGCTCAGTACAGTAAATTAATAGTAACCTCATTTAAGAGGATACTGCATCATTACCTTGCCTTCTGATCTGTCTCCATCATCCTGCAGTAGCTACCCCAACCAACTGATTAGTGCCCCAACCAACTGATTAGTGCCCCAAC
>NW_024884855.1:3745370-3856165 GCF_019232065.1 Centrocercus urophasianus | reverse complement strand
GATTAGTGCCCCAACCAACTGATTAGTGCCCCAACCAACTGATTAGTACCCAATAATGACCCTTTGAGTTTTCTGTATGGAGTCAGTTCTGTTTGCATGGCATACTGTCTTGCTACTGCATTACACAAGCCACTTAATTCACTGTTAGATGGGGGAAAAAAGTGGAGCCTCAGATTGGCTCAAGGGGATTATACAAAAAAAAAAAAAAAAAAAAATAGAAGCCTCTCCTTTCCTGCAGTGCCCCTCACCACTTCCCTGTGCCTAATTTGGTGGCAGATATTGGCAGAGACTCCATTACGCTGGGAGGCTGATACTGCACTATCTGCATCCCATTCCTGTTTTCTCCACAGCACAGGACTGCTAATATCATTCAGTTCTGATTTGCAAAATCTTAGAGCCTTGAATCTGAGCAGAAAAAGTCCCAAGATACAGATCTACACCTGACCCCACCTTCAAAAAAACTAAAGCACCACACCATTTTTCAAGGTACAAAGCTGTCTTTAGAACAACCATTGAGCTTTATCCTATGACATAAGCAGGTAGAACAGAGCACCTTTAACCCTGTCTGCTCTCTGAAGCCACTCACTGATTTTTGTCTTGACAGTAAGTTTTTCTCCCATGTTCTGTATCTTGATGTCCAGTAAACACTTTTCACAGCATTGCAGCCAGTTAAATAAACCATCAGACAAGTATTTCAGAGAAAGAAATGTGTACACCCTCAGAACACTCAAGTGAATTTCCTTAAAGGGCCTGGACTTGTCAGTACATCCAGACCCCATTTTATACTGTGCACGATATTATCACCTTACAACACACCCCTGGATTGCATACACTGCTTCTCTGGAAGCTTGCCAATATTAATTTACAACAGTTTGTTTACTCTAGAGCAAGAGGAACACAGATAAGCTATAGCCATCACGAAAGGACAAGGGGCATTTTGCAGTACATTAATCCTGCCACGAAAATCTACCCAGAACTTACAAGAGAAGTGATACTTTATACTTCACTGTTATATTGCAGCAGTATCTTGTTTGCAAGAAAATGTACACATAATTTACAGCCCTGCAGCCTCCACACACGCATGTGTTGCTCACAGTATTAGTGTCTAATTTGCAGACAAACATCAGTCACTGCAAAGCTGGAAGGAAATCCACAAGAATGTACTGTAACCTAGGGAAAGGAGAATTACCTCCTATATCCAAAAATACAGTGGTTGACTGCCATATAGCATTCTGGCCGTAACTTTGCCGCATATGATGGGGACCAAATTCAGGCTAGGGAAATTAGTGATTAATGGCACTGAGAAGAGCCTGCCAGGAACACGCATACAAAAGAAAACAGTTGCTTCACATGTTTTGAGAGCTGTAACTGGGACATGGTACCTTTGGGTTTGGCTGCATCAGAATCTTCCTGCTTACAGAGCAGCCCAGGGTGCACCCCCTCATGTTATAGGATCTGCCCCCTGCAAGACTAGTAGAAAAGTCTTTTCCAACTTCAAGTGGAATCAGGAGGATACATATTTTAAGGTGGGATGGTGCTCCAATGGAGCAGTACTGGTAGAAAAGGAGGCCATAGGATATTAGAGTACTCATGGAAGAAATCACAAGCAGAAACATGCTTGCAGATCAATTCCCTTTACATGGGACTTTTTCCACCCCCCATTACCCAACTCAGCAAGTCTCCTCAGTGACAAACATGAGAGCTGGTCAAGTGCTGGTAACAGCACATACTACTTTGGAGACATGATGGTGTTTGGCAACACAGGAACATAAGATACACAGGAACAGGAGTTCATTGCCAGTCCATTTTCTTTACTACGAAATCTGCAGATGTGCTGGTGGAGAACAAGAACTTTTTCACCATTCAGAGAAAAAATTTTAGGAGCACAAAGAAGGATCATTGCTATTAGAGTGGATCAGTATAGAAATTCTAAATTCTTAAGCTCGTTTCTCCACCTTCCATAAATTCACACAAGGAAGCATGCAGCAAAAATAAAATGCAGTGCACAAAGCCAGTCTGTGCCTTGATGAAGTAGCAACTTAGAATAAGCCTGTATTTTCACAGAAGGCAAGAGGTGTATAAATTCTAAAGAGATAAGCATAGTAACCAGAGCACCATTATTACTGACAGCGTACTGGGCTGCCAGACAGAGTAACACAGAAGTACAAGATAAGACAGAGCAGTGCTACTAAGGAAGAAGTGCTAACACGTCAGCTCTTCAAAGAGCTTCACAGGTCTTACATTACTTCTGCTATGCTGACTGATGAAGCAGCACTAACTGATGGCTTCTGCACCACTTTCGTCCTCAGTCAGTGTTATATCTAAGTTTGCAAGTGTGTTCCATTCCAAACCTCAGGGCCTGTTTCACAGTCATTTGCATCTGTAGTTCTTAGCAGCACAATAAAGCAAACTAGAACTCAGCAGGAAAGGTAAACACAACAACATAATAAAGGTCATAAGTTATGATTGTTTACACTGGATGTACTCAAGACTATTATGCACCACATCCAAAACAAAGGATTGCTTGCCACGTATCTAGCAAAACTCACTCCTACTGCAACACTGTATGTAATTCTCTTTCATTTCACTAGATCCTGAATACAAATGAGTTGCAAAATTTGGTTTAATTGAGAGAAGCAAAGGAAAGGTTTATAAAACAAAGCAAATAAAGAGGAAGTTTTACTAGAGAGAACATCATGGCTTTTACAGCTGTGACAATGAACCTAATGGCTGTACCACAATCAAACTGGCAGTGGATGCTCACTAAGAAGCAGTATGCGTTTTCAGTCCAAAGCACTACACTCTTCTACTGCAAAATGTAGAAGCATATATGTCTTTAAATCAAAGACCAAAAATTCCTCACAATCCTGAAGGAAAAATGGATAGTGAAACACAAGCTCTATTAAGGAAACACTCTTGATTCTGTATCACTTTCTCATCAGAGGAAGATAACAGATCACCCTCTTCCTACACAAAAGCAAGTCAGTCCAGTACAGTTAAAAGCTCACAAGAGACCATAGGAGATAACCCCAGGATTACGGGCTGAACTCAACACCAAACCAGGTATGCTACAATACTTAAGGGAAAACATATGCAAGAGCACACTCACTTCCAAGTTTTAGCTTATTGTCTTAAAAAAAAGAAACTTTGAAGACCAGCATGCAGCTTCAGCCTCAAGAGCCACCACTGTTTCTATAGCAAAAGCTTTTCATAAGAGCATAAGCTACCAACAAAACAAGCCCAGAATTTTGACTGAAATTTGGCCAGAAACACAGGTATTATCAAACGTTACCTTTCCTCTTCACTTCTAAGACTCCCGCTTTCATCTCTAAACAATGAAGGAAGGTCTAGAGACAGAATACAAGGAGTCAGAAAAAACAGCAGCAAAAAAACCACTGGATTAACTTCCTTAATAGCAGTACTGAAGCTACCCCTAATTAACACCAGCACATTTATATAGAGACAACCACATATTAGCTATTTAAAATAACCACACTGAAAAACCACTCCTTCAACTTCAGCAGAGAATCCTTAGAGTTGGAAGAGACCTTTAGAGGCCATCTAGTCCAATGCAATGAACAGAGACACACACAGCTAGATGAGATTGCACAGGGCTCAATCCAACCTCACCTTGAAAGTATCCAGGGACAAGGCACAAAACACATTTCTTGCACTTCAGTGCCATCACCATAAAAGACTTTTTCTTTATACCCAATATAACACTATCCTCTTCAACCTTCAGCATTACAGAGAATGGTAATCCATATAAAACTAAAAAGAACTAGGAAAACAGCTCCTCATAAGAACAACAACAAAAAGCTATGAACCTAAGCCTAAACGGAATTTTGTTACCTTACCTTGAAGCAGGATACCATTCTCCAGGACCTGCATTTCACTGCCAGATAACCAACCAGAAAATATTCATAAACGCCATGCCTTCTTCCACAACCTCACTCAAACTAAGCACAAGAACAGCTGATAATTCTTTTAATTTGGCCAACCTGGTCCTGATTGGCCTTCGCTCTCCTGGAGCTCCCAGCAACTGGAGATCTAATCATTTGTGTTGGTTTCACCTGTGCTTGCTGGGTCCTTTCTGAGCAAATCACAGGTGTTGAAACTCGATGCCCTTTCACAAAGACCTTTTTTTGTAATTGTTCTTCCCTAGGTTTTAATTAGTTACAGTATATTAGAATGCTTTTTCTCCAGATTTCTCTCTCTGACCCTTTCTTTCATGACTCACCTCCTACCCCTTGCCTTTATCATTTCAAGCCTTTCTTCTTTTCTTTGTTTTAAGAAATAAAATTGATAAGAAAGCCAGCAATCCCTGCAGTAGAAAAATTGGCGTTTTTTCACACCCTTGCTTGAGTGAAAAGCACCAAGGTCAGGAATTCCCAAATGGTGATTCTATGCTTTGTGTCCCTTAAAATGGTGGTGTACCCTGCAATATCTAATCCCCAAATAGTAACGCTTTTCAGTAAGACAAACATTCTGGGAATCCTTTCAAATATTAGCAATATTTGACAGTTCAAAACACTCCATAGAGTGAACCTGGGGTCAGAGGTGACTGCTGTATTTGCAGTCTTTCTTGTTCAGGTTGTAGGGAGGAGAGAGCACTGTGGGCTGGAACTGTTCTGGCTTGCTAGATTACCTTACAAGTTGAAACTGAGAAAGCTGATTTAAACATTTCGATTCTGAATTGCTCAACATGAAGTTGTGTTTTCCAGCGCTCAGTGACTGCTGAAATTTGAAATGTTTGGTATTTATTATGGTGGGTTCTCAAAATTCACTTGTATTAAAACCAGCATTATCCGTTACTGATTTCACACTGGCAGAATCTTTATATATATATATTAGTCAACTCAGTTGCCAATACGTACTCCATTACGAACATCAGGAACAACAAAAACCTTCAGAGAATTAATGGAAAATGTACACGTTATCCATTCCCGTGGTGAAAAACAACCTTATTTTTTGTAAAATGAAGCCGTGGAGGGAAAGTAAACAATAAAATATGCAAGCAGCTTGAGGTGTTGAATAGAAATAGCAGCAAACAACTTCCCACAGAGGTTCTCTGCTTGTGAACTCGAGTCACAATACATTACCAGAAAATGATGTGATATTTAGCAGAATGAATGAACAACTTGATCATGAAGAAAAGCGACCCTCCACATGTGCACACAGCAGCAGGAGGGGCTGTGCTGCAGAAATCCCATGGAAGGCAATGATAGAAAGTTTGTGCTTCTTCACAGTGTAATTTAACAATGACGTGGGGGAATAACACAATATGAGGACATCAAATTCTTGCTAGCATATTTTCCATTAGAGTGAATGTTCATTAGGGTGATTTTCTATTTCTAAATTATACTAATCCTTCTGCTAGTACTTTTCTTAGTTCTTTGCATTTTACTTAAATATTCAAAACTAAATAAAGTTTCTTCAAAAGAAAAAAGAAGTGCAAAAATTAGCAGATGAGAAGCACACAAAAAATAAACAAATAAAAAACAACCCCCGAACAGATGGAAGTCAAACATCTCCCTTTAGGGGTGACTGTTATTCCTGACAGTCCAAATCAAAGATTTGCTATAGTTTGCTTCAAGACCAGGGAGAAATGTGTATATTTGGGATGGCAATATCAGAATGCTCTTAGCATGCTTTTGGGAGACATTTATAGACTGTGATAGGCTTCCAGAAACACAAAGTATTTTAGTAACATGTCTTTATAACTGTCATAAAGAATCTTTCACAAGTGCTATAGAACTCCTGGCTAAGAAACAGTGTCAAGTCTCCCTTTTATAATTTTCGTTTGTTTCAGTGATAAGACTTAATATGTACACTTTGGAAAGTAACTCATATTCAGCAGTTACCAAATCATACAACAATGAAAATTGGTAGAAAAACTCATTGCAATTGTGTCTTATTATGAAAGATGGTACCTTATATACAAGCAGATTACTTAATCCATACAGCTATTATATTAACAATTAGTCATGGCTATTAGAAAATACTACCACAACTTTGTTTTTCATAAAAGCAAGCTATAACTGTGGTACAAGTGGAATTTAGGAATATATTCCCAATTTTGCCACTTTTCCTAATGTCTGTTGTTTCACGTGTGGGGACACATGTTTATGCATTAGCACATTAAGTGTTCCACTATGAATAATCTAACATTTGGCTCGCTCCAAGAGATCCATCCTTAACTGAAGAAAAATGTAGCCAATGTCCTAATTTAGGAAGATTCTCAACTGCATGCTTAATATTTCCCTAGCCACAGAAATTCTTGGCTTCTGATTAACTTTGATTTAAATGGGACAGATTAGTACATTTAAAGTTAGAAGCATGCTTAACACCATCCCAATGGATTTCTTCTCTTTAAGCACTCTGTGCTGCACTGTCCTGTGTTTCTGCCTCCTCCAGTACCCAAGGTCATGAGAAAGTCTCTTAAGTTCTCGCAGAGAAGGGTGGTGCAGGGCTCAGCTTTCTGAGCAATGCAGTATCACCGTTTGTGCACCAGATCCTCAATCACACTGGCAGATCCTCAAGCCAGTGTGAAGGCAGGCACCTCTTGAGAGCAGCTCAGAAAAAAATACACAAAAAGAGGTACTTACAGCTGAACAAATTCTGTAAAAGCACTAACATTTTTGAATTTTTGGTTAGCTAGGATAATAGTTCACTTTGTACTATGATAACTACTTATACCCCATTTATTTTTCCCAGAAAGCATTCTCTTATCAAGTAGCAAGACTGCACAAACAGAAAGCTTTTCATAAAATGAACTTACTCAAGGCTATTCCGTGAAAAGTATGACATTCATTGTGCATTTATAGTAATGCATAAATAAATATGCTCCCCAATGTGTTTTGCAAGACCTGGAGTGCTGCTCAGAGTGGATAGATGGCTCCCAGTCATATTCATTACAGAAAGTGGATTAACATGGCAGAGTAGCCAGGAGAGGAACATGTGGATTACTTATTGGAATGACAACCTTGATTTGATAAAGATGCTAACAATGGCTATTAAAGAGATTTTAAAAAGACAGAGAATAAAATAGCAACAGCTGGAGACTTACAACAACTCTCTTATCATCTTCAAGCCCGTGCTTTATCTCTGGCTACCACAAGCGTGCAAGCTTGGAACACACATTTATCCAAGCAAATGTGAGAAGGGAAAGATCACTCTCATAACCAATTAGAGACTACATGAATTCCATAGTTGAAGTTGAGTCAAACTCTCAAAGTATCTTTTTAATTAGAAATAGCAGAAGTGCTTCAGTGATTCTCCTTTAGTTCATTGGAAGGGCTGAAGGAAGTGGGGCTGGGGTGGTAATTAATGCAGTATCTTTATACCTCAAAGCATGGTAGTCCAGCAAAACATTATTTATTTAATAAAAGAAATAAAATATTAATTTTTTCATCTTGGAAAAACAAATATATTGAGCATTTTCTGTTGCATTGACATCAAGGTAAGCCAAGGGGATTGGAGATTCAGTCTTATTGATAATAGATAAATACAAAATTTTCTTGTATAATTTGGAAGAATGCACAAGACTTTACAAACACAAAGCAACTCATTCCTTCTCCTTATTCTATGAGAGAGAAGATGCAGATGTGACATTTCCAGCAGCCTGGAAAAGGGGTGGAGACAGGAAAGAACACTGTAGAATGAGCAGTACAGTTTGATGTAAGCCTGAAAAAAAGCAGAGCAATTGGTGAAATGGTTTTAAAGGAGTAAGGCCAACAATGAATACCCAATGATAGTGTAAAAAATTGTAGTGGACCTCATATTAGTTTCGATGAAAGCAAAAATACTCAGGAATAATTAAATGTGGAATACAAGGTTTGTAAGAGGGTTTCCATGTTGTTGTTTTAGGAGGGTAGAATCACAGAAGCATAGAATGGTTTGGTTGGAAGGAACCTTAAAGATCATCTAGGTCCAAGCACCCTTGGAACTTGGGACACCTCTCACTAGACCTGGTTGTCCGTAGCTCCAGCCAGCCAAGGATGGGGCACCCACAGCTCCTCTGAGCAGACTGAGCCATTGCCTCATCATCTTCAAAGTGAAGAATTTCTTCCTAACATCCAACCTAAACCTATTCTTTTTTACTTTAAAACCATTACCTTGTCCTGTCACTACACCAGATAAAGTTCCTCTCCAGCTTTCCTGTAGGCTCAACTTTAAGTACTGGAAGGCTGCAACATTTGGAGGAAAGCGAGAAGAGTCTCAGAATGATCAGTAAATCAGTAACAGGAAACCAAAGGTTGGCTTCATATTCAAAACTAAGGAAGTGAAAGTATGAAGGACAGTGCTTAAGACTCTGAGTTTGATGCTGATGTAGCATTTAACATGGCTGAAAAGGAGAGGTACCAGAGGCAACAAGAGGTAGAGAGCAAAACTGGGGAAACAGAGCAAAGAGCAACTGAAATGGAGGAGCAAATCCTTTAGTCAGGTACACAAGGAGCTTCTATTAGCTAAGGGTTGGTAATTTGCAACACTACGATTATTAATTAAGCAGTACATGGAGCTAGTAACCAGCTGATAGTGCTGTATTTAATGGAGTGTACATCTGCATTTCCATTACCCACACAATCACTACATCCCCAGCTTCTCTTTAGAAATCCCCAGGGAGAGCAGAGACATGCACTGTTTTATGGGTGATAGTCTTCCTTTCATAGCTGGAGTTGCAGGAATTACAGGTTTGTGTGCTAAATGCTGTTTGTCACTATGCCACGTTTAAGGTAGTGATTCAGTTTCACATGCAGCAGTCAACAACTGACAATTTACAGTGACACATGATACCTTCTGGCTGCAGCTCCCAATTAATATGAGATACTGGAGAGTGCGGCTGTTGAAACAGCAGGGCTGGTGGTGTAAACAAGCCAGTTAAAAGTGTGTCAGGCTTTGTTCAGCTAGGAATCACATTCTTGTTGTGAGCTGAAGCATAGCACCTGCTTCGTTTAAGTTAACTGACAAATTGCTGCTATGTAAATCTGCACTTTAAATACAACACCATGCCTCTCCTGAGGCTGAATGAGAATGAGTGAGAAAGAGAAATGGAACCATAAAAACAAAGCAAAACACACCAACTTGTGATACCTCACATGGCAACATATCCTTCCTCCGAGGAAAGCAACTCTGTCCTTGAGGCAGAATTACTCACAAATGCCTTATGCATAATAGCATCCTAATACAATCAGAGCAGAGATGGTGTTTTCCTGAAGTAACAACAAAAGCTGAAATAGTTGGTGTCACCTCTGATTCCCCAGAGAAATAAGTTAAATGAACTCTGACGGTCATTACAAATGTTGGCCATTCATTCCAGTCCTGCTTCTAATCATGTGCAGGCAAAACAGCCCACTGTCATTAAACACACTTCCACAATCTTTTGATCATTTGTAGATGAGTAGCAGTGGGGGGTATTTTCTAGTTTGGACAGTGCAGTCCATATGAAAACCCATTTCATCCCACTAAGGGCTTATACAAGGCTGTCCTATTATTCCAGCCCCATCTGAAGCCAGCTTGGTTTTTACAGCTGATTAAGCAACGGAAATAACGTGTAGGATAACAGTGTCTCTTCCATGTTACGTAGCTGGCACAATCATAGAATCACAAGGTTGGAAATGACCTGCTAGATCATCTAGTCCAACCGTCTTTTCATTACCATCGCTACCACAAACTAAACCATATCTCGTAGCTCCTCATCACCTCTTGAACACTGCCAGGGAGACTTTCTTAGACACAGCTAAGAAAGATGCAGTCCCTGCACAGTCCCTGTGGTACTTTAGTATATGCACAACGTGTTCTCCTCAAGGAAGTCCCTGCTGCACAGTGGGCCTTAGCTCATCTCACTAATCCTGCGAGTGACAGGGCTGTGCTAATGGATTGGTAGTCCTGAGATTTATCAAAATGGTTTTGCCCTCATCAGGCATCAAGACCTTTCAAATACCATATGTGAGTGTGAGCCCAACAACTGAGAGATCTTTCTGACCTCTGCAGAAGGTATCAGCAGCTAGTTGTCAGCAGAGAGAAAATACTGGGCTAAACACACTTTTGTGTGATTTTGTGTGACAGAAAATCAGGGTGGTCTCTGGGCAGGGTTGGCAACTCTGTCAGTGGCAGGGGGATTGGAATTAGATAATCTTTAAGGTCCCCTCTAACCTAAGCCATTCTACGATTCTGTGACAGTGCCATGTCAATAAATGGCCTGAATGATTGCCTGAGCACAGATACAATTCAGACGTAATGTGTTCTTTCCCTGCCTTCCCCGCTTTGGTATTCAACAGTAAACTCTGTTTCTTCTTACAGATTTTATTCACACTAATAAGCAATTTAAGACACGGCCAACCAAACCGCCTTTGTTGGGGTTTAGTATTCTCTGCTTTGCTAAAGTGCAAAGAGACAGAGGATGAAAGCATCTATTTAAAGCCCTTACAACAGTGGACAAAGACAGTGGCATGCCAACTACATTGTCAAAATACTTCCTTCACCTCCTCATGCCAAAACAACCCCAGGAACACTGACACTGACATCCAGCTCTGAGTCACGCAATAATGTGAACAAGCTGTTGTCCTCATAGCTCTTCAAGGACTTCTGGTTTGAGCTCACACTGAAAGCACGTCACCTTTTATGATTTGTTGTCTTTGGAAGACTGGGTTTTTCCTATCAAACTGTGGTGCTCCAGATTTTAACATACCTGCCTAGTTGTATTATTCAACACATGTAGGGTTGAATTGGAGCCTGAGGATGGTGTTTCCAATGATGACAAGTCAATCTGAAAAGTCCAAAATAGCTACCATCAACAAACAACAGTACCAATGTACACAGCTGAGCCTCTGAATGGCTTATAACCAGCATTTTTGAAATTTGGTAAATTCGAAAGTTTAAATTCTAAATTTGATATTTTACCATCATCACCTGTTATAAAATTGATGCATCTAACGTCAAAGGCAGAACTGTGCATATAACATCTAATCACTCATCTCAATATAACAGATCCTAACTTACCAGAATGAATACTTAGATGAGTAATTGAAGTACAACCAAAAAAGCTGAAAATATCAATATAGTTTTACGTAAATATTAAAGTAGGACAAACCAATTAATCCATCAAAATCAGAAAAGAAAGAAACTTCAGGTTCTGTAATTCAGTGATTTTCAAAAATAGAACTTAACTGCATGAAATTGTGCTCTGATCCGTATGGTTCCATGGACAAATGTAATTACTGCCTCTTATAAACAAGTTAATTGATGTGAGAGAATATAGTTCAGAATACCTTATTTGTGAACATCTCTTCACAAAAAGCACATAGTCTTGGGGTTGTTATACAATCTGCAGTAATCAATATAGTCCCACTGAAGCCAATAAAACAGTGCCACTGTATCAGCTGAGAATGTGGTTTTCCTTAAAATAAAGATGTCCTTCGATCTGGATGCAATAAATTAGCCAAATGCTCAAAAAATATTCTCATTAAGCACAAAGGAAAAAAATGTATGTTTTTTACACAAGGCACCCAAAAACCTCAGAGTAATTCTAAAATCCCAATTCTATCCATGACTGCTCAGTCACAGACAGAACTCTCTCAGGAAAGCAGCACTCAAAGTGGTAGCTCTTAAGTACATTGTCAATAAAATTACAAATGCTAGTAATTTTTTATTTTGCCATCAGATTCATCACTTAGGATGGCACAAGAAAGTGTGATCAACTATCCAGGACATTTTTATTAAAAAGTTCACAGAAGTGCCCTTAATTCTTTTGTCCTTGAACTGCAGACCTTGATGAAAAGTGCACAATTCTGAAGATGTTTTAACCTGCTTACTGCATATTTGACCTTGTCTCTGTCTACTTTTTAAACCCGAGAGACATGGGCCATCAGTCAGGCTCCCATCTGATGTCACCTTTTCTGCTGTATCAGCCAAATTTGCAATCTTACAAAAAAAAAAAAAAATGTTATTTCAACAAGCAGCCTTTCTCTACAATGCCATAGCTATTGCTATTAACTATAGAATTCATTAAATAAACCTCCTTAGGAAGAGAGCATCCAAGCTGCACTTCGACAGCCTCTGCCAGCAAGCACTGTTCCAATAGAGGGAAGTCTCCCAGGACATGCTTACATAGTACTTATAGATAGATGAGCACTCTGCCCGTGCTGCCAACTGATTGGGACTTGTACGGCTGTAACACCAACTGTCCCAGTCAAAAGCTGATCTTCTGGGTGTCAGTGGGTGGTACTGAGTGAACTGCACTGATGGTTTCTTCAGAGAATGTCTGCTCTTCTTGGAGCAAACCCAGAGTGAGTGATGCTTGCAGTAAACCATGCTGCAAAGCTGCCAGATTTGTCTTCCTTATATTAGTGAGAAAGGCAAGTACAGGACACAACAGTCACCTTGCTCAGTGGCTGCATGCAGCAGCAGCATTGCCTTCAGTGTTGAAACAGGTACATTTTACTGAGGAAAGAGGCTGGAAACCAAGATGGAAGGATGTGAGGAATGGAATGTCAGTATGAGAAACAGTGAGACTGCTGTTCAAAAAAGTAGGAATAAACACGTTTTTAAATAGGCAGTGATATGCATAGAAATAGAAGCAAAACAGTAAGCAATTACTGTTTGTCATCAAATGTAATTCTTTAGTCACAGTAATGGGAAGTCACAATGTTAGATAAAACATCAATGTCATTGCTGTTTCAGTAATCCAAGCAACGTGTTGCTTGTGTAGATGCCTTTCTTCCACTGGCATACCTATAAAATATATTCCCTTTCATATACTCCCATTCATGCCAGCAGCAGCATTTTTACATCTTCTACAGATGCACTACTTTCCATTCCTGCACTCTGGAACAATTTAGTCTGATTGGTGCCCATGATGCAATGGCAAAACCAGCACTAAGTCCCACACAGACCGAATTTGGTGCAAACAGAACCGCTCTCATCACGCATTGTCATTGACAGTGCTGCAGAGAGCCATTCTCAGCTCAGCAGGAATGAGAACATTCACCTCTTTGTGTGAAAGCAATGTTTGCTAAAATGCGGTCTAAGTAGCAGAAGACATGATTGGCAATGCCGAAATAGAAACATCCAAAATATAACAACCTGGCTAGATTGCACACATAGTAGATCAACGTCTTTTTACTGAAACACACCGTTTCTATTTAAATTAATTAATTTTTTCATAGCCTGAGAGCATTTTTTTTTTTTTTGCAACTTTAATACCCGTTTCATGAGCTTCCCTTAAAAATACACCAAATTTTGTTTCAGATTGAAAATCTTTTAAAATTTTTTACAGTTTCTGTTTGTCAAAAACTAATCTGTAATCATCTTCAATATGATCTGTCCAGTTTAAGTTTTTGCCACTTAAAAATGTTGACTTTCTCCGCAGTGTGAATTGCCAAAAAGTTACACCTCCATACAGATGGGTGGAGAAACCAAAATTTTCTGTTTAAAACTGGATTTGAACAGAGCACACACTTTTAAAAATGTATTTGGCATTGGTAGAATGCAATTTATACAAATCACGAGTTGAGAACAATTTGTTGAGATTTTATGGAATTGCTTTCACATGATCATCAAATTAACAAATTATTTGTTTATGTTCCTTTTCCTTTTAAGGCTTGATCCAGAACATGCTGATGTCATTGGAAAGGCACAGAGACTCCTACACTTTGCATCAGGCTACATTTATTCAGCATTCAGAAGTGGATAAATAATTCACAAATATATACAGTGAATTATTCATCTGTTAAATTTTATGATTTTAAGCCTAAACTATTTGGGAAATAATATTGCCCGTTATTCCTTCAGATCTAAATCATACTCATAAACAAAACAGAAGACTAAAGAAGCATTGGACAAAACTTTTGTTTTTTTAGCTCAGGGTCGATGTGTTGCCATGCCTGGTAACATGAGGTATGGGAGAAGAACAGCACTGGTAGGGGTGGCACTGTATTTTATGGGCTGCCATGAAATACAGTCCAGTGGGGACTGCCCAGCAGCTTTCCTGTTCTTTCCCTATGAAAGGACCATCCCCACATCCTGCTGCCACACTACATCTTGTTGAAAAAGGAGTGAGCCCATTGTTGGCTTCTGTGCACTCCCACATGCAAACCCATCTAGCTGCAGCTCTGCTGTATCCATCTGCACTGGACAGGATCAAGGGCTTTTGTTACTGAGAACAGCATTTATTCTGTGTGAAGCCTCACAGAAGCAAACTGACATTTGATATAATTTCTTACGGGTCCTCCAATTCTCCCTCCTGTACATCCTGCCAAAATACTTGCAACCAATGCATTTGATTGAAACTTGGCATACCACTTCCATCAATTATTTTCAATTCACTGAACAGGTAGATTAGTCAGGGAAAAAGCACATGATATAAGGGCAAGAGAGTGAACCACTCATGGGTACGTCCCTTTCCTTAGAATTAAGTAATTTGACTTTTCATTGCAAAAGGCTTAAGGAAAACAGAAGTTTAATACCAACATTTTACTTGGTACCACAATCAATACAGCGCACATGAAAGGCTCTCACAAAGGGAGGCAATGCTCTTCAAAGTGAAACAATGAGCTTTGAATAAGTAGAAGAACTTGCAGCCGTGCTTTCCAGGTTGATAAACGAGTTTGACAGTAAGTTTCAAGATAAATAAAAATATCATCAATTTATGTCCGTGACGCCATTTTCAGTTGATATAAATACATCACCTGCAAATTTTCAAATGGAATGTATAGATCTGCAGTCAGATATTCAACACAACAATCTGATCATGTCTCTTTACCAGACTTTCACAACACCTCTCTTCCCACAGAGAAATATCCTTTGCTTCACAACCACACCTTATTATTTTGGCAGTACACTCATTTGTGAACAGTTGTCAAGGATGAAGTTTAGGAAGAGTGAAATTTCCTCCAAAATCTCTGACGAGCACCCTGAGAGCTCACTGGGAATGGCAGCTGCTGCCACTGATGCCAGCCTGATGTGTTAGTTCCACAAAACAAGATCACATTTACTTTCCATCTTTTATCTGTTTAAAATAGAAGGGTTACATCCTTCATCACATAAAGGATTCTTGTAGTATACTTCCACGATGTCAAGTAAACTGAATAGGTGTAAAATTCCATTAGGAAAAGATCTCCCTGGCTAGTTTAAATCTCTACAAATCAAGATACCAGCCCCATGCAGTAGAAAGGGAAATTTGGATGTGACTGAAATCATCTGACTATGGATGCCAGAACAGTTTTGTTATATAACGTGCGTGAGCACAGCTGCTTTCTTATCACAAGACTCAAAATGAATACATCACATACTGAAGGACAGAGTTACCTTCCCTTCTGCCTCCTAATAAATCCCCCTTTATGGGCTACTGCCTGTGAGTCATTCACAAAACAAGAAGGAAATTGTCTGCAGGACATAACATAAGGAATTGGCACCGAACCTCCTCTACCTTCATTCCTCACCCCTATATCACTTTCTAAATGCTGTTTTCCTGGGGCAGCAGGAAGGAGATCTGCTCTGTTCCTTGAGGCACTGACAGAATAACACAAACAGTTTCTACAGAAGGTAATAACAGCAGCCACCCAGCCGAGTGCCTGGTTTGGGGAATCCTTGGCTGCCATTTGCAATGCAAGCACGTACAGTGAGTTTTGCAGAAAACATAAGAAAGCTGTCTCTGACCCACTCAACCTGAGAGTATTACCGAGTGAGTTCTGCAACTTACTGCAAACATCCATGGTGACATTATGACCTACATGATATCAAAGTACAATTCACACCTGTGTCAGCAGAGCAGAAACAGTACATTAAAATCTCACTTACTACCTACCCAAAGCATATGCATTCTGACTTCTGTCTACCTTCTAAGAGAAGCAGTAATGTTAAATACCTCACCAAAAGAGCCCACATTTTAAGCAAAGTTTTCCAAACTTCTGACATGTGGTCAATCCAACTTAGGTAGGCTTATAAAGTTTTCTGTTGAGAACCTTACTTCAATATTTTGCTGATTCATTATTATTGCAAAAAGGGGAAAATATTCCAGGATTTTATACATTGATGTAAAAAATAGAGCCGAATAAACAAACAATTTGAAGGAAGTTTTCCAATAATTCTAACAAGCTTTTCTGCTTTCTCTGCATAGTGTTCAACAATTGACATGATGGTCATCTTCCAGGTGGCAAGATCTTCAACATTTTGGGGGTAAGCACAAAAGATCTCTGTGCCAAAAGCTAGAAGGGATAGTGGAACCCTTCAGATAATTCCTTCAGATCTGAGACGTTCAGCAAACTGAAAAGAGGGAATAAAATTGGCTGGTTGCAGCAGGAATCAGATGGTAGTACCCAAGTGAAACAGATCCACTTGGCTAAGGCTGGACAACACATACTGACAGTTAGGAGAGAACAAGAAAGGCATTTTTCAAAGACATTCATTGCTGTCATAAGTCCAGAAGCTTCCTTCAGAGCTGAGGGATTGTGCAAGAGCAAAGGTGGGTCAGCAATGGATGAAAGAAAATGGGTCTGGGCAGGGACTTAATTTCCCTTCTCACACAAGGATATGAACTCTCCAAGTTATTCTTCTGAGAAGGTGACTTTCTGCTAAAATTATACACCATATAGACCTGATTCTCCTCTCTGTGATTCTACCATAAAAATACAAAGACCAAAGCAGGTTTACACACACTGGAAACAAGGCTGCTTCCCCTCTGCAGGTGCAATAGTATCCATGTATCTAAACCATTCTCTCCAATCTGCTACCAACAAAAGCATTATTCACAGTTCAAGTCTTTGATTTTAACTTGTCCAGAACAATTTCTCTTCTGTGCTCCATAAAAGTGAGAATAGCAGCTATACTAGGTACACAAACCTGTGATGAAAAAGTCTCCAGAATGGATTTTGCCGTGCTGAATGTTGCCCTCTGGCCTGGTTTCTGGCAAGTGGTAATAATGGAACCTGACTCTCAACTATTCTGACCCCTGGCTATTGTCAAATGCTTTCCCAAATCACCCACAAGATGCTGAACGAACTCGGATTGACTTATTTTTGTTATGCAACCGTGTGAAGAATACAACACAGTATCATAGTCTGGATGGCCCAGAATAGCTCTGTGCAGAAATGACTCAGTATCCAGGGAAAACTTTCAAACATGCAAAAACATGACGCATTCCTGGAAAGCAACTGTTAAAGTCTGACTAATGCATTCCCCCTTTTCTACCCCTTTTTAAAAGTCTGTCTGTCTTCATTTTTCAGTCCCTAGGAACATTCTGTGTGAGGTAGAGACACAAAGGGAGTCTGAGCCAGCTGGACAACATTCTATATGGGCAATTTTGGGAACATTTTAGACATTTTGCTTTTACCCATGCAAACCATGTGCTACAGCACCTAGCAGGTGTCCGGGAAAGACTGAATTTTGGCCACAAAGTGAGCTGGCTTTGCAAGCAGAATTCTTAGACAGGTTGGATGAGCCATGCTGCTGACAGGCTTTGAGTCCCAAGCACTTCTTGGGAACTGCACAAAGTACTAAGAGCAAGTCAAGGGACTTCAGGAATTATATTCCCTTTCTTCCTCTCCCTCCACTCCAGCTGGAAAGTCTACTGATGATGTATTTGTAGTGAAGTAACAAGGTGAAAGGGGACACTAAGTATAAATAAATACTAAGAAGTTGCCTTACTAAAAAAACATTTCCCCACCATTTTAAAAACAGGAGTTAAGTAATCAAAAGAGTAAAAATACGTCATTTCCATCCAGAACTCACTTAGAACTAGCTCCTAGGAAGCTTCCATTAGTGAGTGTAACACGGAGAGCTCAGGGAAAAGCATGCTGATGTTACATACTCCTTGCTTTCTGTCAGGATGTCTCTCAATATTGCTTCGCACAACAGTTCATCAATCCCCATACTACAGGTAGAAACAAAGGAATCCCACAGAACTCATCCAAGAAACTTCAATGGCCGCAAAGCCTAAAATATCACCAGAGTACGCTATGGGATCACAGATACCTCATAGAAGGTGTGCAAAATCATTAGTTCAAAATGGAACCTTACCTTGTAGCAACGAGGTCAGTGGACTGAGAACTGAGGCACTCCTGTCTGTTTGCCATGGAGACAGCATTGGATAGTTGTTTTTTTTTTCCTTTGTCTTATCTCAGTTGTAATTATCTCTGAAATAATTATACAAGATTAATATCACAGAGAGGCAGTGAGAATTACAAGGATCTGTAGTGTGTTTTGAAACACTAAAAAAAAAGCACTTATCTAGTCCTGACTACAAATATCCACCACGAGAATATTACCATATACTACTAATACACAGAGGCATAGATTACTGAAGACTACAGGTAGTATGATAGATGAGCACGACAGAACTACTTGAGCTAGCAAGAGAAACACTTTTTTCTCATGGACAGAGCCCACAGCATGTTTGTATGGAGTAGTTTGTTTTCTCCAGAGCAGTGGTGACATTTAGATCATCTTCTGTGCTATAAATGGAATACTGTGATCTGCTGAACATTTGCTACCTAGAAGACCATTTCCTGGTGCCTGAGTCATTAACTTTCTTGGATGACATTGCCACATCTGTAATGAAAAGATGTAATGCGCTGCTAATTTATGAGGCTACTCCGATGCTGATATTTTAAACTACTCGGGTGTGAACAGCAAAGGCTGGCTGGTATTTGAAATCTCTTTGGCAATATTAGCTCACTGTGGATGGTATTTGAAATCATTCTGGCACTCTGGGGCATCAGAAGCAGATAGAACAGTAGCGGCCACTGCAGGCACTGAAATATTTCCCAAGGATAAAACTTCATTTCTGCTGATAGGAGAGGAGTGCGTGTGAAGAAGAATTTAACAGGGCTGCTGGTTCTTCGATCAGTGCTTTGAAAAAAATACGTTCAGCGGTGTTCCTGGAGAAAATGAAACCACTGACTTTGGATTCATCCTGTAACAAAACTCACTTCTGTGAGAAAGGCAGAGCTGAACGGTAAAAGTGGTTCTCACTTTACAAAGTAGAAAATGTACAGCCATTTTCTAGGTAATAGGTATTGTAAGCCTTCAGGGGACAGTTATTGCCATCTAGTGCGAGCTTAAGTAGAATGTGAACCACAAAACTGTACCCAATCAATGTGCTTTGAGCCCAATAACCTCCACTCAAAGCAGGTCAGCTCCTTTAGAAACATCTGCGGGCTTGGTTCTAGAAATGCCTAACAGAGGTACCGCTCCTCTGACCACTATGGCATGTCTCTATATCATCTGAGTATCCAAATAGTTGCCACAATTCTAATTTCACCACTTACCTTCTTGATGCTCATTGATCTATGTCTTGTGGTGACAGAGAAAGGCTGATAAACTATTAACATTTAAACACGACACATGCGAGGCTGTCAAATCTCAAGGAGAGCTTTGTCTCAAGGAAATGTCTGTAACTTCATGTCGACCATGTATGCTGACAGTCAATAAACACGAGGACAAGAAATCAAAAAGTCTCTTGGGTAACACCAGCGTTCACTGCTTCGACTGGCAGGAAGAATAGTTCTCTCCTCACTAATCCCAATTCCCTTCTTTCAAAATACATCATGTAAATGAGTTTGGCTGCAGATAATGATGTTTCCATTATTAGTAACACCCTGAATAGCTTCAGACCCTGGTAGGGAATTTAACTAGTTTGGACTTGGCTTGGCAGGTTGTCCTCTTAATAGATTCCGCTCAGCACAGGGTGTGAAATGACTTCAGAGTCTCCTCCAGGGGCACTGATAGACCTGCATGCTTCATCACAGGCTATTACACACTCAAATTCACTGAGCTGAAAGTCTGTGGGCAACATATATAACTTCATAACATCCATGAAGCTCCTCAATCTGCCCGGAATTATTACCCTGTAATCCTGAACGTATTTGCTGGCAGAAAATAAGGATTTGGTATGAAATCCTTTTCTTCTGTGTTGTTTCTACCGCTGCCAGGGATCCACAGAGGAGAGGCTGAACCAGAGGCGTTCAGTTTCATGCTACGCAATTTTGCAGTGTAAATCAACTGACTAGGCTGAATCACAATGGAAATAGCAACAGGGATTCTCCTTGGGCAGATGAGAGCAAGATTCTTTTAAGCTTCACTGTAATGGTTAAGATTTGTAACAGTCTTTATTAGGGTTGATTTTTATTAGCAAGGAGTAAACTACAAGTTCTTCAGTATGACCCAAATACCTCTGGTTTCTGTACCTTCTCAGCTCTTGGAAGCCTTAATATCTTGTTGCTTCCATCAAGGGAGAAGAAAGGCACTGCCACTTGGGTGCAGCCTTCCTGGAGCTGTGCATCTTTCCACACTGGCCATCTCAGCATGTTAAGGAGACTGCTAAAGTTACATGGGATGAATCTAGACCTAGGTTCTGCTAAGTGGCTTCCCACAGGACGATCACATTCAATGGACAAATAGTCTTGAACAGGACTCGCAGCACTCATTTCACCTCATTTTTCTCTGTAGCAATTGTTTCCCAAGAATTGAAATTTCTTTGAAGTGTAGATTTTGATTAAAGCATATTTGTAAGTGATAACAGTCTGATAATGGTTTGAATATATTTCAGAATAAGTTCCTATTTTTTCATGAAATATATGCTTACATTCATTGAGGTTAGTATCTGTTTTCCATTTTAGACATTTTAAAATATAAAGTAGATTATATTTACATTGTCCATAATCCCTTTTCCTCCTCACAAAATTTGTTTTGGGGAAAAAGAAGTAACAAAACCTGTGCTCGTTGTGGCTGTGGAATACAAAGCTGTGCAACTATGCAATTTCCTAAGAGCCATACAAGAAAGCTGCCAACCTCTTTCCTGCTGCTTGTGCTTTTGGAAACATATATTTCATGCAGTTCAAAAGATTTCCCTCAATTCATTCAGTGACATTGTCATCTAATGAATTCTTGAACAAACTCTTATGCGAACCAGCTGAAGATGGAGGCTTCTTTTAGCTAACTATAATGTAAAGAGACCCCTTTTTTTAAATAATATTCCTTGAAATAATAAATCTAGAGTGACCTTAATCATGATTTTTTCTGTCTGTTCAAGAACATAGTCTTCATTCTTAGTTAACAAGGTGATTTAGTGTGTTCTTCAGCTGCCCAGCAACAGATTATTTCATTTATGCCTTCCATTTATTCTTCCAACATTGCTGATACAGGTAATAAAGAATAAAGTTCACAGCTATTATCTCTGGTTAATCTGTCATAATTGTCTACACCTCAAATTAGGGATATTATGCTGAATTGCAGTTTAGACTCACTGCTTTGCTGTGAGCATCACACAACATCAAAAAAAAAAAAAAAAAAAAAAAGACCTTGCCTGACACAAAAGCCATTCTAAATTCCAAACTAGTAAAAATACCTCATTTAGAATTACAAGGCAGATGCAGACAATGATCCTTGTCCTGTGTTACTGTGGTTTTCCACAACACACTGACAATACTTTTAGAAGAATATACTCCCTCATAGTTGGAAGAACACTATTAATGACAGAAGTTGCCATCAGAGGCTGCGTCTGCATACAGGCACTGGTGTTGTGTTCTGTCTGTCCTTCATTATCCATCTAAATAAGTTCTGCTCCACTTGACCACTGTTCACTGAAATTTGTTATGTTCCAAAGACCTTGTTTTTAACGTAGACAGAAGCAATGAAACCTTAACAAAAGGAAAACAATCAGGTTAGTAGGTTTAGATCAAGACTGAGGAGATCCAGGGCAGCTATTCGCACATCATTATGTTACAGATGCAGATGGCATCAGAACACTGAATGGCAGTCTTACAGAGTTACAGCATGGCTGAGGTTGGAGGCATCTTGGGGTCCCTCTGCATCCAGAGCAGGGCCCAGCCCCATGGGCAGGCAGCTTTGGGAGAGCTCCAAGGAGGAGACCCCACAGCCTCTGGGCAGCCTGTGCCAGGGCTCCGGCACCGCACAGCACAGCAGTGCTGCCTGATGGGCAGAGGGAGCTGCTGTGCTCCGGGTTGTGCCCAGTGCCTCTGCTCCTGGCACTGGGCAGAGCTGCAAGGAGCTTGGCTGTGTCCTCTCTGCACCTCCCTTTGGGTATTTATGGACATGGAAGAGATCCCCCTGAGCCTTCTTCTGCTGAACAGCCCCAGCTCTCTTAGCCTCTCCTCACAGGAGAGGTGCTCCAATCCCCTCAGCACCTCTGTGGGTCCTTAGTTGTACTCTGTCCAGTAGCCCTATAGTTCTTAACGCTGAGATCATTCTTATATTCTTTTTCTGGCAATCATAGATCACAAGAATAGGCACTGATGATACCAAGAGCAGAGAGAAATAAAACTTAAAAAACAGAGAAAGAAGAGAGAACCACCAAGCTGAAGCAAAGTTATCAGGTAAGGACATATAATTTCTTGTTCTACGTTGTTAAGAAACTGAAGAGCAAACAAAACCTTTTGCTTTAAAAATGACCTCCAGTGCCTGCCATGGAGTATCTATTGGAAGGTGACACTTTTCTGTTCTTGTGATTGGTTTTGTGCCCTGGGAAATGTAAAAATATCACCAAGGTATGCATAAGAAAGAAGTTAATTAGTTTAACTTCCCAATGGGAATACATTAACAACGTAATAAGATGCTCAAAGACTATCTTTATGATTGTACCTGCCAAAGAAGTTGCTGGAAAGATTTCCTTTTTTAATGCAAAAACTTTTATCCTCCATATGGAGATCCAGGTGCTGAGTCTCATCTTTGTGCAGCAGAGGTCGGTACAAGCACTCAGCCTCTACGTCTCAGCAGATGCACCTCCAAGACTGCTCCTGGAAGGATCCTGTATCAGGATCAATATCTATAAACAACTTTTAGCTTAATTCCTCAATGAATCCAAAAAGGAAACATTTCTCAGCAATACACACTGCCTTACGAGGAAGAAAAAATAATGCCTTCGTTTTAACTGCCACTCAGTGCTTTTGTTTTTGAAACTGACTTACGTCTAAATGCCATTTGTCCTGCACAGTCATTGCCCAAAGTGGACAACATAATTAATCATCTATCCTTATGCACTTGTGACTTAAAATGACTTTTAGCTAAATACTCTTACCCTAACTCTCCCCTTGATTAATCCTGAACCATGTAAGCATGAATTTTATTACTGGCTCTCTCCTTCTGTCAGCTGGAATGTCACACTGGAATACAGTGAAAATAAAATCATAGTTTGTTCATTTCCCCACTGCTCTAAAAAATGCCATCTATTTCCTTTCTGAAATACTTTTTAGAACAGATTTTTGGATAACTGTGGTGCCCGGTGTGTTATTTCTTTCTGAACAGTTTTTTAAATATTATACATAAGACATTTGCCCTGCTTAAATACTGAATGATGTAGAATTATATTTACCTACAATAAAAACTTCAATCAACTTTCAGGTTCTTTATAACTATGTAGACAAGAAAAATCTTCTCCAAAAGCCCCAGTAACCTTAGGATGGTCATTTAAGAGGACGCTGTCTCCTAGGCTATTTATACTTTTATCTGTATCTGATAGGAATCTGTGGGTAGGACACAACCCAGCTTCCATTTCTCTGCTTTATAAAGAACCAAACAACTACACTTGGCTGACTCTTTTTCTCCAAGAAATGCATTATATAAACCCTAGAGGAACTAAGCCTTTGAGCAGTATAGGCATCAGTGTGTTCATTTATGTCATTCTGGGTTTACAAATGAAAGGGACAGCAAAATCTTCGCTTTTAAATACAAAGGCATGGTGGCAAATTTCCAGGGATTTCAGGAGATCAAGCAGCCCTTTTCAATCCCAGAGCTTTTCAGATTTCTGTAATGTTGTCTTGGCTGATTCAGCATCCTCATTAGTAATTGCTTGCATTAAACAATTATGAAAACATTGGAAGATATCAAGACAAATGCCTGTCAAAATAAAAATTTCGAAATTAAAAATAAAATGAAATAAAAAGCCAGCTGTCACTGCACATCCCCAAGCTCCCATGTTATTTTGCTGATTCATTTATCAGGTTACACATTAAACAAACATCTTTTTGAAAGGCCTTTCTAGTGCAAAATAAATTGACTTGACACATAAATTGTTCCCATTTTGCAGCTTTTCTGAGAGATTAAATCTTGTTGCCAAAATACCGAGCATTAAAAAAGACAAAAGAAAAGGAAACAACAACAAAAATAACCCAGTGAGGGAGTGAGGAGACAGACTTGCTGCTTTCCAACACCCACGGGTCTGCCCAGGAATTGGGATCTACAAGCACGCTCACATTTCAAGCTGGAGAAACACTTTTTCTAAGAGAGCAGATCCATTGCAGCGACAACACATTGATTTATGAGCAGCATATACAAAACCAGTGTTTTGGTTTGTTTGTTTGGTTTTTGCAATAAATAGTAACAAAGCAGTGGTCAAGAGCTCCTTTGAAAAATCTTTCCCTTAACTCTCTCACAAGAATTGAAGCTGCAATATGAATTTCTGGTTATCTGACCACTGTTTCACTGTACCAGAAGATCAATGCCACAACTGAAGGAAAAGCCCCCAACAGCAGTCTGCATTTTCTGTTCTGCTGTAACACCATCCACATGACTGCTTGTGCTAAGAAAGTCATTATAATAATGCAGCTCATTTCCCTGTTGATCTCAGATGGAGCACACTGATTCGTTACATTAAGCACTCTGCGTTTGCACCAGCAAGGCCTTAGCACTCTCATAGCACTCTTATATCTTAAATATTATGGCCATGATTTGGGTAACCATCTTCTAGAAGGAAAACAACTTCATTTGGTATAATGAATGCATTTCTGCTTTTTATTTATTTTGAATAAAAGAGTTTATAATTCTTCAAAACATTCAGCTTTAACTACTTATCACTTATCTATATACTTCAAGTAATTTAATTTGCCAAAATGCTCCCAATGTTCCCGGACTGCTGTTTGGTTCTCATAACTTGGTGAGACATCACACTGCATACTGTATATTTCCTATTCCATTTATCCCAATACCTTCATACATACCTGCTCCTTTTCAAGCACTATTTATCATAGATGCTGATATAATCAGTATCTTTTCAAATCAATTCATTCCCTGCTCATGTAGATAAACATATTAATCTATACACGTGAACCACATTAATAAGAATCCTTAATGCTTCCTTCTTGGTTATTAACCAATTATACATTATTGACTCTTTTTCACTCTGCAAAAATTGAAATTACAAACGAGAGTTGTTGTGACAGCCAACTTAACCATCTAGCACCATCTTGAGGTTAAACTGATCTTGACATTCTAAAATAAATGGATGCTGCCTGATCATGACCTAACCAGAATTCTAGAGTATTGTATAGAGCTCTAGACTGTTTTCTAATGGGAATAATAATAATAATAATCAGTTATAAGACAAACATCCTGCAGACTTTTTACTGCTTTCTTGCACTGACTTTAAGATAGTTCTGTAGGCAATTAAGTTGGACTTGTACTCCAAAGGAAATCTGAGCTACTGCACATTTTTATTTTGAAACCCTGCTATGCAGTGTACTCAGGAGTGAGTGAAGTTCAAAGGTTAAGAATGCATTGACAAGTTCTCCCATAAACACTTTCTGTTTCCCTTGAGATTCATTCTGTAGTTTATTTCTGTACAAGAACAAACATTTTCCAAGGATGCCTTCTTTTAGAGGATACTGGGCCATCCTGATACAGCCATCTAGTAAAATCAATTTCTTTCTAAATGAAAATATCTGGGTATGACAGGGTAGGATATTTCAAAGTTTTGAAGCATAATGAAAATGTCACATCAAGCTACTGAGTTGCATGCTTTTTCTCTGCTCACCTCGTGTTTGAAGCTGATCATGACACTGGAACCGATCTGAAATGATGAGTGTGGCACAATTATGGCTTGGAATGAAAAGGGGAAGAAGGCTGGGATTTCTTCAAAGAAGCCAAGCAATGGGAAGAAAACTGCTGACTTTCTTTGAATAGGTATAGATGTAACAAAGTTTCCAATTTTATGAAAATATGTATGTGCAACCCTTCCCATTCATGTTAATTGAGGGGCTGAGATATAAATTGGCTGTATGCTCATTTAAAACTGATTTGATCATGAGCTCTGTGCTACTCAGCTGAGCAACCTAATGAAGCTGATGGGCCTGTCGCAACAATTTGGGTAAATACAGCCCCAGTTTAATAAGCATCTTATATGGCAATATTCACTCATACAGTCTTTGCTGTGTTCACAGTGGCGTGTTGGTTATCGTGTTTAGAGACTCAGCATCAAAAAAACAGTCAATATTTTCATTAAGCTGAGCATTCAGGAAAACTACAGAATCTAAACTAGCTTGCCCCTATTAAGGTCACTGGAACATTTAGGACTCAGAAGAGTGTGAAAAAAAATATATGATTTTCATAATGCTTGGTATTGGTACTTCATACACTTTCTTGTTCTGCCTCAAAACTTGCCAGTAATTGCAGAGTGAGGAAAAAGTGTGATGTGAAATTCACTTGCCCTTCTTAAAGCATTCACATAATGTTCAGTTCTGCAGACAGGTGACATCTCACTGAACACAGAAAAACCTAATCACATGTGAACTCATCTACGTACTCACAGCACATCAACCTCCTAAATGTAATTGTTGTACTTTTTCCTTCATAGCTCTGTGAAAGTACCTATCATCTGCAGGGACACACAGTTAAGACTGGAATACTGATCTTGCCAAAACACTCCAACTTCCAACAGTATGGCGCATGTTTCACATCAGTTTAACGTGAGTTTTATCTGGACTTTTTCCACAGCAAAGATAATTGCTTTTTGTAAATGAATTACAGCCACTGTCAGTGACAAGGAATTGATTTAAAGTCAGTGTTGATGGTAACAGCTGTATAACAGAAAGATAAATGCAAAGCAAATGCATAACAAATATGCACCATAAACAATAACTGATATGGGTACCCATCAGATGATCCCTTCTAGGGAATTCCAACCTTGGAAGCAAGACATCTTTTTCTGTAGACAGCAGATAAGTAAGGCAAGGGAAGCAGAAATCCTATCTGCTGCCCACTTCCACAGGTTCTGGAAGTCCCACCAGGATTGGTGACAGTGCTGAGAAAACTGAGCAGGCTACCACTGCCTTTTATATATCATAGCAAGATATGCAATCCGCAGGACAAAAACAAAGACTTTCAAAGAAAACACAACTCTTACTTGATCTCCATAAAATCACTGAGAAAGTGTCCCAGACACTACTCTTGTGACTGGGAAAATCAATGCAGAGTTAGACACAACCCCAAGGCAGTCCTCCCTCCCTTCTCCCAACACAGTAAAACAGCTACTAGGTTTAAAGGAGCAGCAGATATGAGGCAAGATTAATTGAATGGCACCAAACATTCCCCTATCCATGGATTTGTCAAAGTATCTGCAGCAGCACTCCAAACTTGCAAGGGACAGTATTAAGGGAAATTCCATACATGAAAACCTCTTTCCAAAGCAGCTTTTCAAAACTTCATGTAAATAATAAGCAAAGGTATAAATGCAGTGACATATTCTGTCTGTAATTGCCTTTCCTGTTAATTTACGCCACACTAAGAGGGCATGGAAGGAGAATGTGGCAATACTCCAGATAGTAGCAGGTCTAAAACTTCAGACTGAAATGTGGATCTGGATCTCCACACAGTCCCTCCTGCAACTTATGGCTTGAAAGATAACACTGTCTAGAAACGAGATCTATTTCTGGTTCTGCTCCGATCTCCTTTTAACTCCTACACACCGCCTGGCTCCCTCCCTCCCTCTTCTATCACATCAATAAAGGCTGTGTATCTTCCAGAGCACCAGCAGTGATGGCATACAACGCTGGAGAACAAACAGGACCTGGCCTCCTGAATCACACAGATACTTGGACTAGTTTGTCACAACCCCCACATATTCAGACCTGTTTTTCTGACTGCATCATAGAATGGTTTGAGTTGAAAGAGACCCTTTAAAGGTTATCTAGTCCAACTCCCCTGCAGTGAACAGGGACACCTACAGCTCAGGTTGCACACAGCCCTGTCCAACCTGACCTTGAGCATCTCCAGGGATGGGACGTCTACCCTTCTCTGGGCAACCTGTGCCAGTGCTTCTCCAACCTTATAGTAAAACACTTTTTTCTTATATCCAATCTGAATCTCCCCGCTATTAGTCTGAAACCATTTCCCCTTGTCCTGTCACAACAGACTCTGCTGAAGAGTCCATCCCTTCCTTCTCATAGCCCCACTTTAGATACTGAAAGGCCACTCTCAGGTCTCCCCGGAGCTTCTATTCTCCAGGCTGAACAGCCCCAGCTCTCAGCCTCAGTGCCTCCTTTTCCCACCAGTGCTGTAGCTTATGCCTGAAGAAGCTAAGGAGAGCCCAGACAAAGACACTTAGAGACCAGCCCAAATCACAGCGTTACTGCGCTTTACTTGACATTTGTTACCTATTGACATTTCTTGGTTATGTCCATGCCATTCTAATTCTTTACTAATTGCTCAAATTAGACTTCGAAGATTGAAATTAGTTCTCCTTTCCAATTAGTCTTGTTTCTTCAATGCACTTGACATCCAAAACACCAGCCTGGCTGAGTGCTTTAATTCTAAACCATGCCTAATCAGCGCTGTTATGCAAATAGCCATTCTCAAAACAACAAAAAGTTACATGAGACAATAGAAGCTTGCAGCACCCCGGCCAGTAGGGTAAAATGCTACCTAGCCTTTGTTGAGATAATTGATTTGATGCTATTATGTTTGCTAAAAGGCAAATGCACCCTTTTACATTGCAGTTTGTCTCTGAATAGGTTACTTCATTTCGCTGAAAGCTTTAGACCGCCTATATTTAGCAAAACAAAAGAAAACGTGTAGGTCAGCTCAAATGCAGGGAACAAAAGGGCAGCATTCAAAGGCAGCTACAAGAAAGAGTTCTCACTGCAACGTGCAGCCGGCTTCAAGGAGTGGTGCAGCGGTAACTGAACTCTAACTGGGCTAATGTCTTGTTTGAGCTGGTGGCGATCACACATCGTGGCAGGACAGTCTGCAGAAAGCCAAGGGTTTATACCAGTGCAGAGGCACCAGATCTGTGAGATGTTATTCCAGGATTTTTTTCCCCTTCATTAGTTTTGGATCATCGGTGCCTGGCCACCGCTGGAGCTGAGATCCCAGCTGAATCTGCTACAAGGCAGTGTGGCAAGGTTGGCATCAATGGGGAGGCTTATAGCATGTTTCCTGCATATGGTACACCGTTCAGTTCCCTGAAAGTTACAGTCCATCAGCCTAATTTAAACATTTGGTTTTTACACAAGGATACCTGACAGAGTTGCAAGATGCATATGATACACAAAAGTCAGATTAGATGATCCAAGTGCTTTTCCCAGGTCTTGAACTCACCCAGATCAAAGGAGTTCTAATGATTTCTTAACTGTTTAGAGATTTTTATGATACATAAAGACAGAAATGTCACCTGTTGAATACATTGGCTGCAGTAGTGCATGCAAAAAATAATAATAATAATAATATAACACACACACACACAAAAAAAACACCCACAACAAAAACAACAAAATACAAAACACAAGAGAAATAGATCCAAGTCTGTTGTCATGACACATCTCAAGAAGAATCTCCACTACGGTGAGATTCACTCTGACAAAGGTCACATTTCCAGACTGCTCCTTCAGCTTGCACATTTGAGAGCACCATTCAACTGGAAAGTTACAGAACTGAAGGATCTGTATGCATCACTCCACCAGTTACAAATGCACAGCCACATCTGCAGAAGATTGCTTCTAATTAATGCATATTAATAACAACATTACATTTAGCCACATTGATTCAAGATAGCATCCCTATTCAGATATTTCACATTTTGTTGTTAAAGTTGGTCATGGGGTTTTTTTTGGAACTATGTCCAAAATGCTGCTGCAGAAATGGATAAGCTGGGTCTGATCTGGAGCCCAACACAAATCATGACTTCCAGCAGACAGCAGCTCAGACCTTATCATCATTTGAAATGTCGGATGAAAGTCCAATATTTTATATGAATCTGTAGTAATCAACACTATATGAGGAACAGCAGTCAAGGAGCCCAGATTTTGTTTTATGCTATCTGCAACAAATGTCCTGCCCCAGCACCATTTCAGGATTGCAGTGCAGAGCAATTGGGAGCAATCTTTTGAGAGGATATCTGCAAGGACTCTTCTCCTCCTAATATCCCCTACAAATGACTGTTCAGTCCTGCCTAGCTGGTACCTAATTGGATATTTGTAGCTAATGAGTATTTTTCTTGCTGACATTACGCTTTTCCACCTCTCACTGAAACTATAACCTTCATAATCTTCAGCTGAAGCCTCTGAGGTGAAGAGCACGCAAGCTGAGGATCAGCTGAGTGTTCCCCTGAAGGAAGCTCTCATTAGCATTGCGCCAAGAACAGCAAGCTAATCACATAGCCATTAATATCACTGAAAGCCCCCTGCCAATTAATTTCATGGAAAGAGATGTATCTTGTGTGCTAACAAAATGCATCAGCTGAAAATATCAGGCTCTTCTGAGAGACAGCATCAAAGGGTGCTTTTCAAATGCCAATTGTTTTCAACGCTCAACTTGAAACAAGTGACAGAGCAGTAGGTATTGTACAACAGGCTTCATGGTTGCCATGAAAACCAAAAGTTTCAGGAATCGCAGCTATCATTAAGATCCTCACTGGCACACTGAATTTCAGTAGTCGCAGGGTACAAAACAGGAACCCCAGTGGGACCATCTACCCAGCAATGTCAGTGTAGCTGTGTAGGAGGACGGTATTTTGAGTGGAGTTCATGGTAAATCTAGGAGCCTAATAAGGCATAAAAAATGTGTATCATCTATCCTTCATGGGCAAGACTAATATTGTCTGATGATCGTTCCTAAAATCGGTTATGAATTCTGGTATTTAAAAAAGGTTGTGAAAAGCAATAAAACAACAAAATACTTCGGAGCGAGCATATCAAATTAATGTCTGATAATCTCTCCCTGGTGCAGCCACAAGATTTTATTTTTAAGTTGCATTTTTAAAATGTCTCCTGCAAAGAATAAAAGTGTCAGGATATGATAATATCAAGCAGCCCACCAACTGCAAAAAAAAATCCTTGTCCAGATTTGGAAAAGAAAGAAAAATGGTATTTTCAGAGCAGGATGCCTTTTTAAACGATAACATGAAGAGAAAAAAAAATAGGGACTACAGTAGGAGTGGTGCTGAACCGAGCAGCTCCTCCAAACCACCTCAGATAACCTTCTGGCATCCCAGAAATGCATCCCCATTCTTTACTGGCCTGTGCAGTGCGACACTAAATGTGCTCCCATATGTAAACCATGGCATCTGGCTTTGATACAGAGAGAAATGAAAAATACGTGTTTCTGAGCTTCAAATGTTTCTGCTGCATTGGGAGATAGATAGCACCATTTCCTGGCTACGAAGGGATATAATTTTCTGGGGATATGACTTCTTATTTTCTCTATGAGTAAACAGTATTTCCTGTCTGTACTGGTTTTCCTTTGGCAAAGCATTGGGAGAGAGCTCTAAAAGCTTAAATTTCATAATTCTAAGGGCACTGTAAATAAATTTTTAAACAACAGTCTGTGAAGTCTGAGGATGGCTGACCAAGCTGGAATCTGGTTTAACCTGAAGAGTTTGATTTCTTCCAGAACTGCTGCCTTAAAAGGATCAGAACATTTCCAACAGTCTTTCCCACCTGTGAAATGCTAACAATGTACTGCAGGTTTTAGGCTGTGCACTTCACTGTAGTTTCCTATTGAAAATCTAGCTTATCTTCTGCCTGACATTTATTAGATGTAAGCTACTGTTTCTCATCCTCATCAAGTACAAGAGGTATTAAGATACTGCATTACCGAACAACCACAGAAATAGATTCTACATCCACTTCATAAGCAGAAATTAGAGATTTTCAAAACATATTACTTGCATTTGCAAATAATCAGCAAAAGTCTAAATACTATTTTTCAGTGAACCAGAGAAAACCAGAGAAAGGTATAAATGGTCTTGAATGGTCACGGTCAGTGTGATAACAGATACATCATGCAAAAGGGTATAAATGTCTTTTTTTTTTTTCAGACCATGAAGGCAGAGAATGAAGAGGATGCCTGTGCTCTTAATAACAATTTGTAGTTTCTACTGATAGAAAAATGTTGTAAAGAAAAAGGCGTACCTTAAAAGACTGGTGGTATTCTGGAGGACAATTTCCTATATGAAAAGGTTTGCATCGATGTTTTAGGAAATCTATATTAAGCGTTACCTTGAGAGATAAAGACTAATTCCCCCTTCAGCTTAAAAATTGTGACAGCTGAGTTAAAACCAATCATCCTGCTGCATGTTTATGTGCAAGCAATATAAAGTCTGAACCACTGTGCTTTTAAAGAACCAATTCAATAAAGCTAAAAACAATTACAAAGAAGACTGATTGCTGGAAAGAATTCAACAGAAAAGTATGAGTAAGAACAGGTTATAGTGTTATTATTTATCCAAGTGCTACAAAGCAGTAATCAAGGAAACCTACTAATTTTTAGAGTCATTGTAGAGATGAAAGAATCTGTGCAGTAATATGAATAGAATACTTAAACTACAAAAACATAGTAGAACATATAAATTAAGAGGTAGAAAATTGAAAGAGGGGCAGTTAAGCACAGCTAAGAATAATAAGAGCTTTTAGAAACATATGGAGCAACAAAAACAATGCTAAGTCTTTTACTTCAATATTTCAAATATAAATAGCTTCTGAAAAAACTCAGCCTTTGTTCAAAATTGTCATTATTTATTTAAGGGACTGAATTCAGTGTTTTAGTTATTAGAAGTTCTACACTGAGAGAGCAGGTGAATACTCAACACTTCTGATAATAAGGCCATTAGTTCTGGGGATTGAGGACAGCTAGTGCAGTATTCCAAAATTACGTGCCTAGAAAAGTTAGATTCTTGCCTTCATTCCTACTCTCCTAGGCATCTTTAAAACATGCCCCACACACACCAAGTTCAGCTGCTTGCTTTTAAAACTCATAACCACTTGTGGTGGTTTAACAACAATGGGCAGCCAAGAACCACACAGCAGCTCTCCCACTCCCTCTCCTCAGAAGAAGAGAGAAGATATGGTGAAAAAACAGCTTGTGGGTGAAGATAAGGACAGGGAGAAGGGTCACCAATTACAATCACAGGCAGACTGCAATAGGGGAGATTAATGGAATGTCTATTGCTTATACACCAGAGCAGTGTGAACTAAAAGCAAATAAAAAACCACCTTTCTCATAATTTACTCTTCTCCACTTCCTTCATCCAAGCAGCAAGAACGTGGAATGCGGGTTGCCATCAGTCCATAGCACTTCGTCTCTGCTGCTCCTTCATGGTCACTCTCTGCCACTGCTCCAGCATGGGATTCATCCCACAGGATGCCATCCTTCCCTAACTGATCCTGTGTGGCATTTCTACAGTCTGCAGCTCTTCAAGAACTGCTCCAGTGTGACATGGGGCAGCACTGGGCTCTGCCCACAGAGGCCGCCCCTGCAGCCCTCCATCACCAAGAGCTTACCATAGAAACCCAATACATCATGGTTTCAAGACACTGAGGAGACAATGCAACATAACAGTTTTGTTGCCATTTTAGTATTATTTTGTTGATGATGGATTATTACTATTACTGATTCTTCATTTGTCTCTCTTCTATGATATCACTCACTGCTATGAGAATAGGATTTATCAGTCTAACTGATGTAACTTGCTTTGGAGAAGGAGAGAATTTATTCTCTGGAATTAGAGGTTGTCAAGGAATGTGAGAGAGGAACTGTGAAAATAAAAGCAATCACTAAAAAGTCTGTTTTTACCAAGAAACATAACTGTGCAATCTCCTCAGTAGTGTTATTGCTTTCTCTTAGGTAAATTGTTTTACGACAGGCGGTGATTTTTTTTAATTTTTTTTTTTTTCCAATTCTGTAAGCAAACAGCAACTACAAACAAAATTGCCCCCTGGGAAAAGAAATCCGAGAATAACAAATTCAAATGAGATGGGAGATGTGACAGCAATTCTCAGTGCAGGTTGGGCAATTATGAGACGAGGAACATAAAAAGTTTCAGAAAGGGTATTTCCCTTTTTCTTATTTCCTGCTTTAGCTGGTTACTGCTTAAGCCTTTGCATTACTGAACTCAGTTTAATTACTAACATATATTTTGAGGTGCAGAGCTCTCCACAGGAGATATTTGTTCCCTTTGCAAGGCACTCTGGAGACTTATAAGTGCAAGTACTATTATCAGTGTTTTTCTCTAGATACCCAATGAAGGAATGAGACAATACAGAAACATTGACACGGCATCAACACCTCAATTTATAATAGTCTGTTATCTATTAACTTTGGTATTCAAACAACAAGCCACAATGCTCTTCCTCAGGAAGTTCAGTAGGTGGAGAAAATGCTCACATCTGGCAAAATATTTGTTTGCAATTAAATTCTTCAGGAGATAGGAGCATAACACAGAGCCATGGTCCTTTAACTATATATTATTGAACTGCATGGTTTTCAAAGTGTCTTCCCCATGGGAAAGAAGACCTTGTATCATAACCACCACATTTTCTCTGTTTTCCTCTAGCTTTTACACAAACTCAAGTCTAATCTCAGCTCTAGACTACATATACAAATTATTCATTTCCTTTGTTAAAGAGCTGTGAACAATTCAAGTAAAAACTACTTTTAATTGTCCCGTACTTTATCCAAAGCACAAAGGAAAAGGTCAGAGTTTTGTGAATGCATTTTCCTTCTATTATTTTGGAAATGTACCCATTTCGGTCATTTGAGAACATAAATTCTCTTCAGATGAACAAAATCAGGTGTGGGAAGGGCTTAAAAAGCAACAACCACATTGCCATGCAGCTATTCATGGCATTGTCAGTGAGGAACAAATATCAGCCTTGCCAGCCCAGGAAATATTGCACAGTTGCAATTTTGGCAGCTCTCACTCTCCAGTTAAGCCTTTAAAAGCAAACTGAACAGAAGGTAAAATACAGCAAAGCATGTGCAATTTATTGAAATGACATAACTGGCAAACTCTCCTTCAGAACAACATGGCAAAATATTCCAAACCTGATACAAAAAGGCCTTTCAGCCAGAATGAGTATGGCCTGAAGAGATGGCAACAAAGCAATGGAGAGATATAGCTAACTATTAGCTCCTTAAGTAGGCCTAGAACACTCTTAAAAGCCAACTCAGGACAATCTTTGTATTCCTCCAGCAAATGAACATTCTGCATTTCATTCTCAAAATACCCAAGGGGCTTTGGCTGCCTTTACCATGAATGGTGAAGAATTGTGATTTCTGTGTAGAACCATAAGTAGAGTTTGGTTTTGCTACTCAGCTACTTGATGACTCTTCTGATCTCTCCTTCAGACCACAAAGAGTTGGTTCTTTGGAAGTTGTAACACTTAAAGAAGTCCGTATCATTACTGCCACTGTAGTTAAAGCTGAGGCAAACTCCTCTTTTTTTCATGCTTTAAGCTTTTTTTCCTAAAGGACAAAGCAGAGGACTCTTTTGTTTTAATAACTAACAGATTAATACTGGTGTTCAAAAGCAGAGTTTCCTGGGCAAAGCAATACATCTTAATAAACTACCTGGTACCACAGGAGAAAAGGAAACGGGCTGTCATGAGCACAAAAGAGAAACAATGAAAAGATGGGGAAAGTTGTCCAGATTTCAAATATATCAGCAACTTCTTTCTACATGCTTTTTTTTCTTTTGTAACCTTAAATACTCACAAATGGAACAATACTTTCCTGTGTATTTATTCTCAATGTTTTGAACATTAGGATATGCTTTTTTCTAACTTAATCAGTTAAATGTTGCTAAGGCATTTTTGAAAACAGGGTGAGATCTAAATCATCTACTTCAATCTGTTTAAATGCATACATATATATATATATATATATATATACACATACCTACATTTATACATATTTGCACCAACACTGCACAAAGTTTTTAAGATAACCTAAACATATTAGATGTTTAAACCTCATTAGTTCCAACTTGCTCAGGCACTTTCTAAAATCCCACAAGATGTTCACATCTATCATGAGATGAATAAATAATTTTTGGCAGGCTGTTCCTTAACTGAATTTGAAAATTTCCACAGGAGTAATTTTAGTCTCTGTAGACCAAAATAGTTTAAAAAAAAAAAAAAAGCCTGAAAAACTAGGTTGCTAGAGTTGCCAGTCAGTATCACTATCTATGACAGGCTTTATTCTCCCCTTGAATCCTTCCGTCTCTTGCATTGTCCAACACAAGTTGGAGGGTAGAGGGAAGATATAACTTCTGCTCTTATTTTTTAGCAAGAAGAAATAAATGATGAAAATAATATAATATAATTTTAATTCTCTGGAACACTGACAGCTTGATGTTCCTTTTCTTGAACTATCATCTGTTGTAACAAAAAATTTGCTGCATTCTGAAAAGAATGACAAGAAGGGGTGAAGCCACCTACATCTGGAGGTCTATGACCAAAAGCTGTTCAGAAAGTCACACTGAGGTACGTCTCGGTATTTATCTCACCCGTACCCAGTAACACTGCTTACTACAGGTTGGACACAACCTTCTCAAAGGAGTCTGGTTCAGGATGCATACAAATTTCCCCAGAGTTGTTTTGTGAAGTTTCAAGTCACTTCAGTGAGTTGAATGGTTCTTGAGTCCACAGTGCATTATTTAACATTTTTCATTCGGGACTGCCTTTAAAGAGAAGGGATGATATGACTTACTATTCTAGCAAAAAAGTGGGGGGGAAAGCAAGTATTTAAAAACAAGGAACGTGTATCATTTACTGGAAATAATTCTGCTAGAGCCAGCAGAATTGAAGAATCAAAATCTCTATTTTATTGTGGGTTTGGATGCTGACAGGAAAGAGAGGCAAAGCACCATGAAATACATAAAACAATTAGATTACAGAGGCATAAATTTATCTCTCTGGACCTCATCATATAGTTCAAGATTGCATATGGACAGATTTGAGTGGATGAGCTCCATAGGAATTAATGGTAAGTGCCAAAAGGCAATCAGATGCCTTCCATTTAATACTGTATTCTATAATGCTTTATAGAAAAATTTCAATTAATCGTAAAAAGCAGTCAGAAAATTAAGCTTACTAGTATGTGATGATTAGTAAAATCCAGAACAATCTGTGTGCTGTAACCCTACTCAGCAAAAACTCATCACCACAAAAATTTACCCTCTTTCTTAGCAAGACTAACATAATAGCCTAACAAAAGAGTTGTGTCATATAGGTAAATCCAAAATATGCTCTACACCACTACGTATACATGTTCATACAACAATCTTGTGCTTCAATTTCAAAGCATGATTAATCATATTTATTACAGAATTGCTGATCATTAGGTGGGATAAACTACAGTAGACACTGCGCAAATGTCTTATAGATCATGCTCTGGAGTGTTACAACTGATGCATGGTCAAAGCAATTGATTAACACTAAAGGAAAAGTACAATGGACTCATAGATTTGGAAATTAATTCTGTGTGATCCATACTTTGTATAGTTTGCAAGTATTCCTATTTAATTTATATAGGGACTGCCTACCAGATGTTCAACTGCAGAGACCACAGGCTTATTTTTCTTCCAAAAACAAAACAAAACATTTCACTCTGATATTGATCCTCTTCCCCAGTGTATTCTTATGACATTGACCTACAAAAATACTCTTGGACTCTGTTTGCTCTGAGCAGTCTCTGCTGGTCAGGGTATGAATTCCTGTTCCCACTGGCATGCTTACCTTTTTTCCTTGCAGAACAATTTCTTCCAGCTCCTACTACAACTGGGAAGAATTCTTATGCTTAATAAAGAGCTTCATGATCCCTAATGCTTTCAACTCCCACATTTAAAAAGTCTTTCTGAGACAGATATAAAAATACAGGATTGGTATTATGCTTATCTCAGATATATAACAATGCTTCTGTTAATTCACTAATTTGCATTATGATTATCGCAATAAAGATTGCCAAAGCTCAGGTTTGGATTCAGAATGAATAATACCAGAAAGCTCTAAAGACCTCAACATATCATACTGGGTTTTTTGCAAGAGATCAGCCTCTGGTATAATTCTTCCACCATTTTGAGTTAAATTCTCATAAGAGCAACTCTTCATAAAATATTCCAGCTAAATCTGAAATGAAGTTCAGAAACAGATCCTTAGACCATCTAACTTTAGAAATCACATGAAACTGAACACAAACCAGTCAAACCTAACCTAAACATCTGTAATCAAAGCCAGTTGGCAAACAATATACTGTTTGAAGTAGTACTTTTTCAACTTTAACTGATACCATCTAATTCAAAAGGCTGGAAAAAATTAACAAGATCTCTATGCTTCTAAATTGATATCTGCTCTGCAGTTTTCAGTTCACTTATCTGTGATGCTCACATCTAGTTTTATATCTAAATGACAGCAAAAGAAATATATTATATTTTAAATATATTCCACAGATGTTGTGAATCAGTAATTTAAACATGAAGTATAAATACACAGTATTTTCCTTGATGTTTCACCTCTTCTAAGGCCTCGTAGCTGAAGGAAGGAAAGCTGCAGGTTTCTTCCTGCCTCGCTGAGCTATGATACAATAAGGGAAGAAATTGCAGTTCCTGTCTCCTTAATGTTTCCTTGAACTCATAAAATGAGTGTTTCTGTGAATATTCCTGAACTGGTATACAAATTATGTATACCAGCCATAAATTCTACATGTTTTCCTATGGTAAGCTCATGAAATCCTACTGATTTTGCTCATGGTATTAATAGCAAAGCTTGATTTTTTTTTTTTTTTTGTCTCAAGACTTAGAATAAGTCAAAACCAAGAAGAAAAACTAGCATTTTTTGTTGTTTTGTTCTCTCTCTCAGCACAACTCCATTTTACTGGAGCCTTAGGCATGCTGCAGCAGAAAACAATGAAACATTTGTAGAAAATCAAAACAATTCATCAGTGATTTCAAGTACATTTGAAAGTTTCCTTTTGTTCAGGAAACTCTCTAGGTAGGATTTTTCTAATCCAGAAAGCTGCTTTATGTCATGTCACATCTGCTTTTCTCTGTTCTTTCTCTCCGCCCCCCAGACTATTCATCTGCTAGGTAATAGATTACTTGAGGGCACTGCATCCATCACAGATTGCTGCCATCCCACAGTCCAGGCAGAAATGTATGTCATTGTATAACCAAGATGTTATAATTTGTATAACCAAGATGTTATAATTACAATATAATCAAGAGAGTAAGGCAAACAGACAATGATCACAAAAGAGAATAAGTGGAAGAGCTTACCCTTGGGTTGAGCTCACCAGAAGATACCAAAAGAGGGGATCTCCAGAAGAGATCCTTCCCCTCTGGTAGCCAGCTCTTAAATAGGTCCAGGAGGGGTGGAGCCTGGCTCCACCCCCTTCCAGCAGCACAGGTGAATTGCCTTCACCTGTGCTCCTCTGGCTGACTCAAGGCTCACCTCAGGTGATCAATCAGAGGTTCAGGCCGTGACTCAGCAGTTCCCATACAGTCATGATGATTTTATTCAAATGCTTATTGCTGTACTGATAAAAAGCAGTGAAGCAGCCTTTTCTCATACATCCTCCACATGAAAGAACATAGGCTTGACCTGTTATCAGTTAGAATAACTGAAAAAGCAATGACAAATCAATGCATGGATGTAATTCTAACTAGAATTTCTTTTCTGACAGGGAAAGGTTATTCTAGATTACTAAAACATTATAACAGAATATATAGCAGAAGGGGTTCTTTATGTTAGAAACTCAGATGAAGAACACAAGAATAACATCCACTGTGATAAGTCATAAAGTAGAAAAATTTAAAAGGCACGAGGCCTCGTCTTTCCCCATATGCATGTAATTTTCCATACCACTACTTTTTATGACTCTAAGATCAACATATGTAGTGTGGCTACAAGTCAAGACTGGTAATCAGGCTTGTTTAATGTCATTAGTTCAGAAGTGAAAGATAAATTCATTGGGAGAACATCTTATATGAATACATAAATTTTTATACAAATACAACAGATGTTAGCTTTGCCTTTTGATCTTCTAATTCTTGTATTGCTTTGTCATTACTACTGCTTAAATACAATTGATACAATTTTTAAAAACTTGTACTGATAGTAAAAGACATAAACCAGCATAAGAACGTAGAATTTTGCAGGCAGATAACTAAAGAAAAATCAAGACTTTTTTGTACTGGTTAGAGCAACTTTACTCCAGTCAACTGAAAACAGTGATCTTTTTAAATGTCTGGCCTGTATTCATATGAAAAACAGGAGTCCTTCTGCATATTCACGTACTGTTGTCAAGAAGAGACAAAAACACATACATGGAATAGAAGTAGGCTGTAAAATGATGAGGTAGTTCAACATGTGTCAGATGAAGTACACTGTTAAAATGTTCTCTGGGCTCAATACCTTATGAAGATTCTAATTTGGATAGAATGCATCTGCTATCAAGTCATTGTGGATGGCAACGTTCACTATGAAGGTTGAGGCACAATGGCAAACTCAGTGATGCTGACTGGAAGTGAGGTATTGTCTAATAGCTAAACTAGAATCCTAACGGAAAGCCCTTTAACTACCATAAGGATGGACCCTGACTTCTTCCATTCTTTAGTTTTATGCTGCACTAGTCACTGTCCTAATTGACCAAATGATCATCCAGAATCACTGGATGTGATCACAGAAGTCCCAGTATATAAAAATGCATGAGACCTTAACAACTGTAAAAAAAAAAAAAAAAGTACTGTAAATAATGAATTAATTGAAAAACAAAGCAATTTGAACATAATTCAATGAAATCAATCTTAAGAAAAAAAAAAAAAAAAAAAAAAAAAAACCTAAGAAGATTTGCTAAGGTGTAGAGATTCTATACTGACCATATTGCTAGGATAAGATAATATATTTTTGCAAGGGGTGAAGATGAATCATTCTCTCCTGTGCATGTATTTATATTAACTCACAAACCTATAATACACAGTTAAGGACAAGGTTATGCTAGAGTATTCGTTTGATTTGGTCCACTGGCCAAGCATAAACAGGGTGTAAATCTCGTCAAAACACAGAGAATCACAGAGCAGCTGAAGCTGGCAGGCTCCTCTGGAGATTGAGTCCCCTCCTGCCCAAGCAAGATGAATGAAAGCAGGTTGCCCTGGGCCACATCAAGGTTGGCATGCTTACTCTACTCAATATAACACCAATACAAGTCCTCTCAATTTCAGACCATTTGATATTCAAATGAGTAGTCCAGAATAATATATCTTTTACAATATGAATTAAATGAAAAATCTCTGAGTGATGCAACTTTTCCACCTCCATCACTCAGAGGAACTTCGGAACTTGCATGTCAGAGTTTAAATACACATATTGGCTTCCAGCATTTTTGTCACAGAAAATTGCTTGGGTTAGCAAACATGACTTTCGGAATTGAAAACACACTGTTAAAAAATGAAAGAGAAATTTCTCTAAGCATTTAAAGGACAATGATGAGCAACTTTGGATTGTCGTTCTGACAGTTCTTCATGCTCCATGTTCCACACTGTACCTTCACAGGTGCAAAGGCAAGTTCCCCAACTGCAGCATAGCCAGGACTTGACACACACTCACAAAAACAGAACATCCAGATAACACAGCTGGCATTTCGAGATGAAAAAACCTATGCAGGCTTTCAGATGGCAGATGCTGACTGCGAAGTTTATAAATCAACATCTAACAAACATACATACTGCAGAATCCTTGAATTTCACCTAATCGTTTTTTCTCACAAAACTACTTTGGCTAAATCTAGGGGGGCAGCTGGGGCTGCTACCACTACAGTGAAGTGTTGCATTTTCTCTGAAAATGTGAGACATTTGTGAAACTGATACAGCACGAGAAACAGTTCAGGATGACTAACTCTGGTAGCAGCATCAACTCAATCAGAATTTTGTTAGTCAAAAGCAACAGAACATAGTCCAGACACCACCTCTGCTCTCTAGAGTTCCTGTTCAGCTCATCAAGAGGCTTGCACGTGTATTTATGGAATGCAATGAGACAAATCCTGCTGCCCTTTTTCTAGATCAAGGGTCAGCTACTGATTTGCACCAGATCAGCTGATGCCAGATTGGATCTCTTTCAGCTGACTTCAGACTACCTTTACCTAACTCTTGAGTAGACTGACAAATTCAGCAAAAACAGGCAGCTAATTGCTTTGATGGGAAGTGATACAGCCCAGGTAGATGTAGAAACCAGATAGGTGCATCTGCCCAATTCTGATGCAAGGACCTGTCTTAGACTTACACATTTAGCATTAAAATCACAGTTTAGGCATGGATTTTTTTTATTATTTTTGTAAGTAATGAAGGAATTGTACCATTTCCTGTATTTGACATGTTGATGTCCCATCCTCCCTCATTGCTTCCATCCTCAGAAACTCACACATCTCGTTTATTATACAAACAGAGAAGGACAGAAAAGTCATTTGGTGTTATAATCATATAAATGTGTCACTAGCTCTGAAGAAGAATGCCTGACTGAAGGCCAAGAATGCCTCTGCTTCCAGGGATGATGAGGTACTTTGCTTTTAACAACTACTTTAAAGTCTTTTGAAATGACTGGGACGATTACAGTTCTGGCAAGCACTCCACAATTGCTTGCCATCAACAGTTTGACACCAGCACAGTGGCCTTCATACTTCCATGATCTTAGTGATTATTCACGTACAGATGAGATGTTGCTTGGTTAATTACAGAACAGACAGAGCCAAGAAAAGGAAGAAAGATTTCCTGGCATGGCTTAATATAGAAGATATGGCACATGTGACACGTGTAGGGGTTTGGTGGTCCTCTCTCTTCCTATCACCTGTTTATGGCTCAGGTACTGGGATGAGAGTTATTACCAAGGCAACAATCCTTATGTGTGTACACACCGCTGTCATCCTGTGCTACTACGTTATGGGTAGTAATGTCATGCACTTGCATTAACATCACTTAAAAGTTGCAAGTTTTCTAAAGTGGATCCTGAAATAACAATTTGAATCTCATTCTGAAAACACATCCATACTCTGGAAAGCGAAAATTGCTGGTTACCCAGCATTGAATTCAGGCAACATTACAGAAGGATACCTGAGGTATACCTGACTACCCTTAGCTATGCTCTTTCTTGCTTCTGCCAGCATCCACACACACCAATCCATAACAGAGAGGAGGGTTCTGCTGAGGAGCCACTGAAAGGGCTGAGGGCTGCTGCAGGCGACCATGTGCTCCTGTGATGTAAAGCCTTTCAGCCACTGGGATGTGCATCTGCCCTCAAGTATTCAGTCCTGTTTGCTGTCACAAGTGGTTCGTCTGAAAACATCTGGATCAACTGCTACAGAAGTGAGCAAGAACACAGCAATTTGATTTTGACTATGGAAAAGCCCCACCGAGTATTTCTCCTGAGTGCACGGGACTAAGATTATATGCTTTAGGGATGAGTCATTTGTGTGGCTTTGCTCTTACCAAGTCCTTCAGACTCTTCCTTTGGGATACGATGCTCATTTCACCTTCTAGAAGTTACTCCAGAGAGTCAATCCAGTAACCTCTATGTGCCTCAATCTTGTCTTCCATACATGCAGCACAACCTCAAAATGCAGCTCCTGGGTGCACTGAGAGATTTATGCAGTTAATACAAATGCACTTTCTGTTGGGAAAAACAAAACCAAAACAGAAACACACACACAAGAGAAGCAGCAACAGTGGCAATAACACCAAATTTGAGTCTGTGGGGAGTCTGAAAAGGCACTTCTACATGTTTATACTTTGAATAATTCAGGGCACTATACAAGCTGCCTCTGTAACACTAGGACATTGGGTTGTTAACATCATTCTTCTGGAGACATGCATTATAGTTCTGTGGAAGTCTTAAGAGTGCTCTGGCAACGTTTACCAACTAATGCTCTGGTGCAACACAATCATAAGTGATTATTTTATTTGGTTAAGCCATCAGAGCACACAGCATTATGGCAGAAAGGATTTTCCAAGGGAAAGTTTAAAACAAATTAAAAGAAAACAAACAGATTTTAAAATTAAAGTTTTCCCTTTTTAACTCATGCTTTTAAAGTGAGATTGACAGTGAAACATGGAAGCACAGGTTAAAGGAGGATGAAAATACAATGTAAAAGAAGTGACAATGAAGTAGTGACTGATGAATGTCTTTTGATCAGTCAAGAAAAAATTCAATTATTTGCAGGGCTGATGACTTCCCACTTCACAGCCATATTGCACCAGTCTTTAATAGATAATATCAACAAGCAAGTCTTCTTTTTGTATAGATTTAGTTCATCACGAAAATGTCAATGCTGCAGAGATGCCTGCAGAGTTAGTAAGCACTGCAGTAATGGTCCACAAGCCCACCTAGTTCAAAGTGTCAGAGCAGTTACCTCCTTCACAAGCACTTTATTTTTGAAATTGATTCCTTCTATCTTTATGGATTTCTTCAGTCAAGGTCAGTGCTTTCATTCTGCAGCCAGGAATAGGCTAGACAATAAAGTTGCAGAAATTAATTCATCTAAAAAGATGCGTGTCATTGAGATTTGAGAAGAATAGAAGTCTCTTCAAAAAACTGCTGAGTGTAAATATCATCCTTTCTTTACTCAGCTCTGCAATATGCGTAAACTTGGAGAAGCAGTTTAAAGGTCACATACTTGTGTATATCAGATGTGTAAGTCTACTGGTATGCAGTCCAACTCTCACAATAAATTCTGTGTGGCTAGGACTCTGCTGTAGAACCTCACTTCAGTCTTTACCACAAAGCCCTCTGAAATGTTAGGATTCATGTTTTGTTCTTCACGTTTGTGTTCTCACTAAACATATTTCAGTTAGTTCTAGTCCTGGGTTCTGAAATAAGGAATTTTGTGGAAGCAATAACCTGAGATGATACAGCTATTTACATTTTGTGTAAACATGTCATATAGGAGTGCAGCAGTCCCCATGATCTGGAGTGTAGTTCTCTGAAACATCACTATCAAATCCCATGAGGTTTAGAAATAATATCTAAGGAAGGATCTAGAAATACAGGTGTCAGGAGACAGGCTTGGATTTGCTTCACTTTACAGTGTTTCAAAGACCCAAACATGGTTCCACTAGATGTATGCAGCAGTTACTTTCAGCCTCACCAGTTTTTCCATTAACTGGATTTATATATCATAGTTTGTATTACAGAAGTGCTTCAGCAAGTTAAGATTATTAAACTGTGCAATGCTTATTGTGCATTCTTGCTCTGGTCCGTACTATTCAGCCACAGTTCTGCTGAACAAGTCAAAAGGAGCAGAAGACCTATTTGTGCAACAGTGCTGCTGTGTAGATCCTCAATAAATTGACTAGGCTTCCATTTCAATCAAGCATTGTGCACACGTTGCAAAATATTATGTGGGACATCTTCTGAATCATCTTGCTGTCTGCCTCTTTATACAAAGACAACCAACTTATGACAGTACCAGCCTACTTAAAGATGACAAAGATTTGCAGATACTGAAAAATGCTGATTAATAACAACAATAAACAGTTGAATAGAGATTGGAATAGATCACCACTCAATTATGACAATGACAACAAGAACAACCAATAATCATAAAAGGCTGATATACTTTAACTGTGATCCCTTTCTCCCTTCCACAAGGCAATTTACTTTGTACCACTGAAACTTTTGGCTGTGTGTGATCTGTGCAGGATGAGGCTCACAATCAAGCTGAAAATTAAATGAAATAAGTACTTTTGTGCTAAATCTGCCAAAATCAGAAATGTATATTCAGATTGCTAATGCATAATTATTGTATTAGACTTAATGGATGTGATTTTGGGACTCAAGAAAGCTGTTTAGGTGGGTTATGTTACAATAAATAAATAAAATATTTTTGTATCTAGACACTTATACTATCTTCAGCATGCTAATTAGAAAATGGGTAATCATCTAATCATCTTCATAATCTGCTATTAAAAGGTAAGACAGGATATCTCAGCAGGAATTTTGTGTGATTTTGTGTGGGGCTTTTGCAAGTTTTCAGCATGATCTTTTTTTTGCAAATTTGTATGAGTATGACACACAGAATGAAAGAGCATTGAAAACAATTACTGTTTTACCACCAAGAGTCTCAACGGCTTTCCTTGCTATTATTCATAAACTTCTTTTCCTATTGCTTTGAAAATACCTCACTGAAGATACTGTTGAGTAACTAAAAGAGGGAGAAGGTTTTATTGACTCCACCAACACTTCACAAAGCGAGCACGTTAAGATACCAACATCAAACAAAATGAATAAACTGCTTTCACAACATTACCGACAAATCAAGTTTTCTGTGTTTCAGTATTATCTTGAATGAAACTTGGGAAAAAAAAAGTTTTTCAGTGTCCTGCGAGGTCAGCTACAGAATATGAAATACCATTCTCTGGAAGCAGGGAATGGATATTTCTTTCCATATCATTTATTTATATTTGCCTACAAGTGCATCCTTAATGAATACATCTACCAATAGCATTCAGAGGGGAGTCAAGGTGAAAGCAAACAGGAAATGAAACCACTCCATCTCTTTCAGTTTAAGGTCTAGGGAAATAATAATAACACATGAGCACTTACAGCTGCAGTATGATGGGCAAGATGAATGTAGGGTATTGCCTGGAGCAGTGAGACCAGTTGGAAAGAACTGATGCTCACAAAATGTATGACAACTTAGTAATTAAAGAAAAGAAATAAATATTTTAGGCAGTGCAAGACAATGAATAAGAGGTCTGAGAATACACAAAGGGTACAATGCAACTCCAAACAGAAACAGTTCTCTCATTGGGCACACACAGCACTTCATGTTGCAGATGCAACGGTGGACAGGGTGGCATTCACCACAGAAACCCCAAATTGCCAGAAGCCCTTTCCCTCATTCACCTTCCATTCTTCATGCAGCCCCTTGTGACACACTGCTTTTTCATTATGTCAGTCTCATTTTCACCAACATCCCCCTGCTTCCTCCAGCTCACCGCTTTAGAGTTACCTGCCAGCCTTGTACCTGCTGAATGGTATTTAGCTCGCTATCTCAAGTGTGGAATATGTTATTTTGCATTCCCACGATGCCTGGCACAACAGAGCTGTGCAGATTCACTGACAGCTCTCTCACATAGATGATATCATTGCAAAAATATTTTCATCCTCTGCAAAACAGGATGCTCAACTGAATGAAATGCAGAGGTGTATGGAGCAGAGAGCAGGTGTTCTGTTCACACTGAGAAAGAAATCAGTCTCAGTCTGGAGGGAAAGCTGAAGTCAGTAAGACTCTTAATTTGTTCCTTTGATACGTCCTATAATGTCCAAATTGAATTTGGAAACTGTATTTTGTGTCCTTTGTAGCACTTATCCACTAGGCTAAAAAATGGCCATCATTCAGGAATTTTAAAAAGAAGTCGCACATACAAGATTCAGTTTTCCCTTCCGCCTCATCTCCTTTATGCCACTGTGCTACCCTAAGATTACTGAAGTCCCTAAGCTCTTTTGGAATACTTCAGGCACAGGAGAGGCTGTCACTGAAGTACTACCACGTGAGCTGTTCCTAAATTCTAGTAACCTCCCCTGCAGCATCTGTCCGGCTGCAGCTAAGGGTGTTCTGGAGGGAAGGAGGAAGGAAGGGCACTGATGGGAAGACCTGCCTCAGTGCAGGAGCCACAAAGATTCCCCAGTAACAATCCCTGTATGCAGACACCTCAGAAAACACCAAGAGTTCTTCGCACTGGAAAGTTAAATCATCCTGTATTACAGTTTATAGACACTTGGCAGTAGTCAGTACAGGTTAATGGAATACTTTCTATGCAAAACACTGTGATCCGAGAGCTAACAGGTGCAAAAATCTCATGCTTTGTGCCTAAAGCCAGAATGTTTATTTCTCAAATGTGATTCCACCCTATCTTCTATGCTGGGACAATGGCATTAAGAAAGAACTACAGTGGATGTCCAACATCTACAGCAATCCAACCTCCTGCCAGAGAGAAGCTGTGCCAGTGTCATGCCTAGACAGCAGTAAGACAGGAAAGGTGATGTAGAAGGAAGATATTTCATCTTCATATGATGATCACCAAGCTGAGTGGTGCGGTTGATACGGTGGAAGGAAGGGATGCCATTCAGAGGGACCTCGACAGGCTGGAGGGCTGGGCTCGGGTGAACCTAATGAGGTTCAACACGGCAAAGTGCAAGGTTTTGCATTTGGGCCGGAAGAACCCCAGGCACCTGTACAGGCTGGGAGGAGTGGTCCTTGAGAGCAGCTCGGCAGAGAAGGACCTGGGGGTCCTGATGGACGAGAGACTGAACATGAGCCAGCAGTGCGCTCTGGCAGCTCGAAAGGCAAATGGGATCCTGGGCTCCATCAGGAGAGGGGTGGTCAGCAGGGACAGGGAGGTGATCGTCCCTCTCTACTCGGCTCTTGTGAGGCCCCATCTGGAGTACTGTGTCCAGGTGTGGAGCCCTCAGTACAAGAAAGACATTGAGATTTTGGAAAGGGTCCAGAGGAGGGCGACTAAGATGATCAGGGGGCTGGAGCACCTCCCCTATGAGGACAGGCTGAGGGAGTTGGGCTTGTTCAGCCTGGAGAAGAGAAGGCTGCGGGGTGACCTCATTGCAGCCTATCAATACCTGAAGGGAACCTACACCCATGAGGGGAGTAAACTCTTCAAAAGGGCTGACAACAGCAGGACTAGGGGAAATGGATCGAAGTTGAAGGAGGGAAGATTTAGGTTGGATGTTAGGGGGAAGTTCTATACAAGGAGAGTGGTTAGGCCCTGGAACGGGCTGCCCAGGGAGGTTGTGGATGCCCCGTCCTTGGATGTGTTTAAGGCCAGGTTGGACAGGGTCCTGGGCAACCTGATCTGAATGTGTGTGTTTGGTGGCCCTGCTAGGCAGGGGGGTTGGAACTACATGATCCTTGAGGTCCCTTCCAACCCGGGTGATTCTGTGATTCTGTGATTCTGTGATCATGCACTAGTGTAAAGAGTGACTGTTTTCTGGGAAAAAGGTCAAAAGGAGCAGTGACACTTTATTTGATCTGTGGTTTGCATTCATCCATTTTCTAATGAAGCCATTCTGCCTCTTTGGTGGGGATTCTGCATGCTGAACACCATCTAAGAAAAACAAACCTTCAAGTGCAGAGCTGAAGTAAAGGTCTTCAATTCTGTAGGCATCTTCAAAAAACAAACAAATAAAGTAACATATGCACATAAGCTTCCAGGCATTTTTGCATAACTTCAAGGATAGTCAGCTAGGAATATGTGTGAATGATAGAAAATGTTTAATTTCTCAGTTATCATTGGAAGAAAACTCTCATGGGGTATTTTATTTGCCTATCTCCAACACTTTATTAAAAAGAGACAGTGCTTAAGACACAAAGCAAACAGATAAGAAAATGTATTCTCCAACCTACCATCTTTTATTAAAAACAAAGAAAAGAGGACAATTTCTGTGGCTAGAGAGAGATGCTTGTTTTAATGACTTTGGAAAGACTATGCACAAGTAATGGAAAAATTCCGTTTCCTTTGGGTTATTCAGGAAATGATAGCTATTCATCTGTGCATTTGCCAGTCCTATGATGAAGGGATTTAGAACCAGCATTGATTTTATTCTGGATAAAACAAAAAAGTATCTATCATAGAAATACAGAAGATAACACATCAAAATAAAGAATAATAGTTAATTAAGTCCGTTCCTCCCCCCAGTTCCTCTTTTTCAGATGCTGAGAGATTCTGTAATTACAACTGTGTAACTTATAGGAAAAAAAATCCATGAAGTTTGTGAACACTGTATTTCACCAAGTGCTATCTTCTGGACAAAATATCTTCCTGATGCTCTCTCCTTCTCTTCCTAAAAAACAATTTATCATCATCTGAGGTCACATCAAACACACAATGTCCATTATAATGAATGTGCAGGCATTTAATTCTGAAGTTTTTAATTCAGAAACTTGCACTCACAGGTGAGTCTCCCACGTGTATAGAGGGAAGAAAGGAGTGACCAGTTCGTAGACATTTGTTCTGTTTAATCTTCTTCACTTCACAATAAAAGATGAAAAGTGGAAATATTTTTTAAAGAAAAAGTTATTCACTAGAGTGACAAACTAAGGCATTCGTTTATTTCAAATTCTGGTAATCTTAAATAGCACCAATTAAAAAAACTGATCTAAAATCTGTTTTTCATTCATGGTCATTTTTAGGCAAGAGACCACAGTCATTGCTTGTAAGAGAAAGTTGAAGTTTCCTGGACCAGAAAGTACTCCTCTCATCACATCTGCATTCCCATCTGGGCAGACAAGTTACAGAAGTGGCTAACACCATGCAACTATTGTACCAAAGGCAGCCCCAGTCCCAGAGAGCTTACAAGCTAAATTACATTCAATTAAACACATTTACAAGCAGTAATACATATGAAAAAAAGATTAAGCAATATGAGTTGCTGCCAGAAAACTCTAATGTTCTTTTTTCTTGCTGGGAAAAGAGCAGCTCTGTAGCCAAACTCTACTGGCACAGGTAACTGCTAGCACATCACAGAAATGCAGCTGAGTTCGCAGAAGTGCTTCCACCACTTTTCTTCACTGTTTTCAAAAGCTACAGAAAATCTGACCCATCTCCCCATGCATACAGCAGCTGCACTGAGAAGAATCATCATTACTAATTACATGTAATTACCTTATGCATAATTACGTCATTATACAATAAAAGCGGCTCCATTTGCCATTTCAAAAACACTCTTATTTTTCTTGCATTTCTTCTCCCTTTCCAGTGTTTCAATTCAAAAGCATCAGCAACTTCCCAACTCCTTCACCTTCCACCCTCTGGTTACGCGGGTTTCATCCTTTTCATTTCTTCAACAGAGATGAATGTAAAATACAAACTCCTTGAAATGCTGAGAAAACCTCAGCATTCACCAGCCATGGGAAACCTATTTCTAGAACTAAAAGCTTATAAAACTAAGGGCAGCTTTTGTCCTAGATAAGTGCACAATTTCTACTTAAACTTCATTTATGTTGTGCAGCTGGATTTTTTGTGAAGCATTTAACACAGTGGAAGAAACGAATGCCTTGGCAACGTATGAATGTAGTAAATGTTGTTCCCTGCTTCCAGGCAGAGTCAGACAAGTTTTGTAGAGTGTCAAAGCCTCTGGTTTCAAGAGGTTGCTTTCATGATGAATTTTGCTCCAGAGGAACCCAAACCATTGCTGCCCAGCAGCATTAAAGGATCACTGGTCACTTTATTAGTAGAAAATAAACACCAGCTTTCAAATAATGCAAGACAATGGATTTCTAGTGATTTATAGCCCATTTGAATAATTTTAATTGGACCTTGCTAATTCCTAAGCAGTGGAGCACTGAGAATTACTTCAACAATAATCTAGTTAGAAAAATGGCCCAAGGTGGAACCAAACCATTATTAATTATACTCCTTCTGGAAATACTTTGCCAGATGCTTAGAAAATAATGCCCATACACAGCTTAATCTCTGGTTATTAGCTGTGCATTTTTCATACATATTATCTTTAAAGAAAAAAACATTCCTGCAGTGACTCTTCAGGTACATTGAGTCTTGATGTGCAAGTGCTGGAATCACACATCTACGTTCTATAACAAGATACTTTTTCTGAGAAAGCATCACATTGACCACACTTAGGATTAGCTCCTACCCATCTGGGCCTAAACACCTTGATGTAATACAGCTTCATAACTAGTCCCCAAAGACTGCTGTAAGGTCAGCTGGAATAAGAGCTTAAAGAAAGTCATTTACATCAAAGTAGACATACATTGTCTTTCCCTGACTTTACCAAAGGAAGAATATGTGCCTGGAAAATTACTGCAGGTTTTTGAGTGAGATAGCAGAGCAGCCTATGCACAGTGCCTTAAGGAGCCATATTCATAGGGTATGGCTCCCATTCAGCCATATCAAAAACATGAGCAGAGGATTTTATGTCTGTACCCACCCAGTCACACTGCCATGCTCTGATCTCAAATGTCCACATCCCACTTTGAAAATCTTCAAAAGCACTTAGACTTTTACGTACATAGACCTTAAGTACATGGAGAGGAAAGAGAAATGTTTTTTTATTTCCTCTGATTCATGTCAGATCATACTGATAGAAAACACACAAATAGACTTTCTTAAATGCAATCACAACTACAGGGGACACAAAAAAAAAAACACGTCAAGCAAGGTGGTCTCTAACACTGAAATATGTGAAATCATGAGGGTAATTCAGGAGATAAAAGAGATGGTAAGGAGTTAAAAGCTTTAAAATTTTCTGTGCATTTGAAGGGCATGGCAATCATAACTTACTTCTATCAATAACTTAACATGTATATTCTGTGATTAATTAAAGGCAAAACTCCTAGATTCCTACAGATAATACTCTGGAGCACAACTTCATCTCAGAGACCACAAACTGGTGGTTCATAGTGTCAGTGTGGATAACGGCAGAAATAACTATTGACTTGGAAGATACTAAAAGCTGCAATTACTTCTTCATTTATTCTCATCACCACGAGGTCACCCAGAAACCAAGAAATACTGTATTCTATACCAGAAAGATGAGCTGAGATGCCACAAAGGGATAAAGTTTCTCATTTGCACAAAGAACACCTGGCAGAGAAGCTGGAAGCCAACAGAAACCCAGCTTTGTTCTCTGTGGTGCAAGCATAAGCCTGCAATCACTAAACTGAGCAATTGGTAGAATCCTACTTTTACATCAAGGTAGCAACCTTCCATTCTGAGGGAAAAAAACAAACTAGCTACTGAGGAATATCTCACCTCTCAGCTCTGCCAAATCCTGCCATCACAATGGAAAAGATTCCATGAGCCAGGGCTGACTGGAACATTCCTCTGCCTCTGCTCATGTCTGTCTGGTTTTCTTCAACAAACAGTTGAAATGCTGCTCTCCCCATGTGCTCATCACCCCAAATCAAGTCTAGCATATTATCTAGGATCATTTCTCACTGTCCCCAGACATTATTACCTATTTCCTTACAGGACAACAACCAGAGTTGAAACTAATCCCTTCCCAGATAGCAGCAGGCAGTTTAATCATTATTTCCACAATCCTTGCATGAGGCACTAATCTCATCCTTCTCCTGCTGTTTCATCACCACTCAGTGTTGGCCAGTGTCCTCCCAAATGGCAATGCACAAGTGCTCAAAATGCCTTTGTGCCTGAGAAGAAGGACAAAAATTTTAACAGTGATGGGATACTGAATATGGGAAATTCCTCCTCTAAGTGCCTAATTCCTATCCATCTCCAAACTAAGTACAGCTTATTAAGTAGACAAACCAAAATACCTCTTCCCCACTGAAAGAAATAACAAAACAACTCCCCAGAAATAGTGAGAGAATTGAACCTCTAACTAAATGCACTACATCGGCATCCTGACAGCTGTGGCCTTTTTCCAGGAATGCCAGCAAAAGCATTATTTTGGCTAAAAGATTCTGTTCACCTTCAGCCAAAACTGTTAAGCATCACTGAAAGAGACAGCTCAGCTCAGCATCACTGTGTTTACTTGTAATCACCACTCCTGAGGCTTCACTGTATCTCCCATTCCATTGGCTTGTAGACATTTCAAATGTTATGTCCTTGAGTAACAATTTTCTGCTTTTCCATTTCTTCCCTCAAGTGGTCTAAAGGTTTTCACAGCATTAATTTTTCAGAGACTTAGCTGCAAATCCTCATTGATATTGTTTGAGGAGAAAAGTCAAAACTAGAGTAAAAATTCAACTCATATCTATCTTTCCTGGCAAACATGATAAAGAGGACAGTACATCGAGCAAGGAATCTTGTTATCCAGAATATTCCCTATATGAAGAAATCTTATATGTATCCATAAGGGAAGCACTATGCATGCCTAATATATTTTCTCACTTATAAGTGTGGCTGGGTTTGGTTTTTGTGTCCAAATTTATACCAAGTCAAATCTCATCATTACTACTAAAGATATGTATTTTCATCTTCTAAAAAGTAATCAGTTCAATAATGTCATTATTAAATTCTACATATACGTACAAAAAAAATCAAAGTCTTAAAAATAAGCAGTTTGAATTATTCTGGGGATTTATCAAGGCTGCTACTCTGCCATATGGTTAAAACTTGCACCTCATATAATGGACTTAGTGGAATTCAGCCCTACCAGGAACCATTCAAGCATTTAGACAAGGGCAGCCTCCTCAAGTCAAAGTGTCAGACTCACCAACACTTATTCTTTGTGGAATTCAGTGGGGCCAATCCTGACGTCTGGTGATGCACGTTTTTTTGAACATGAGAGAAACAGAACTGAGATAACAACATTTCTTCAGGGCTCCCCAGATCTATTGTATAGCCTCTGTACCAGGACTAATCTGGGCTCTATTGAGGCTTGGTAACATTAATGAAAGTTTTCAGAAATGCCAAGCCAAATTTTTGTTAAATATGTGAAACACTGGAAATCAATAGGTTCGTACGTCCCATTAACTAGTAATTCATTTGACTCCAAAACTGCAAACAAAAATAATTCCATTGCTAATCTTTAAAAATGTCTCCATTGGAGAAAACCTGCATTTATTCCCAATGTTTTTTAAAGACTGTTTTATGATATCTGTACTCATCATGACTACAGTGCCTCATTATATGATAATACCTGTTCCTATTCATTATGAAAATCTAATTAAGAAGAATAAAGAAGAAAAACATTGCTTACACCTCCCAAAACCCTGGAAAACAGCTCCTCAGAAAGCCTATCTGTGCTGGTCTTGCAGGAATCTCACCACAGAGAAATGCAAGCTTCAAGACAAAACAGGCATCAGGTTAGATGGGGTCTCCAGTTCCTGTGCCTCTGTAAGCTCTACGTACCATGAAGTTGAACAGAACATTGTTGTATGCTATTCTATTACATTCTTACATGGTAATATCTTCCTAAATTGTTTTCTTTAGCACATTTATCAGATACTTTCTTGAATTAATGAAGCTTTGGTAGAGACAATTTCTCTTGACAATAACAACTACACCCTGCCAATAGGTCTGTGGAATTATACTGTCACTTGCTCAGTTACCAAAAGATTTTCATTCTATTTTTGAAAAAACTTTTGTCTTTAGACACTGAGCTTTCAATTTTGACAGCAGCAAGGCTCTTTTTTGCCATAGCGCTATTCCTCTGCTACCTAATGGAATATTGATTGTTTGAAGCAAGTGTAAAGCAATCAATACATGAAAAAGAGGAGAAACAGGTAAGAGAAACCATCTCCTCATTCCTTCATACGTAACTGGGACATAGAGAAGTGCACTGAAGCCAACAAGCCAGAAATTTTGGGATTCTAAAAATTTTGTACGGGGTTCTCACTACAAGGCAAAGCTTTGTCACATCGTGTTTGACATGACACGGGGATACCTTGGTATAACAGTTTATGTACAGTGGACTTGCAAGCTTATGCTGCCAGACAGTGGGACTGAGTGAACAGAGCAAATACAGTTCAAACTACAGTGCAATTTTTCTGGTAAGCATCCACAAGTTTCTTTTTATTTGTTTTTTAAATAAAAATAAAGGAGAATGCAGAGTACAACCAACCAGAAGTCTGCAGGTACCTCTCTCAGTATCCAGAAACAGCCTCCAGCAGGTGCCAGCTAGAGGTGGGGCAAATTTGGCTACATCAATTTTTACCCTTCTGAAGTCACTTGAATTAAATCAAGAATCTATCTTCACTCTGTTTCTCAAGGGAAGGTTTAAAGTTACATGGCATTTTCATGAGGTATCTACCAACAAAAGAGGCAAGCACCAGGCTGCAAGGATGGCTGAGTGCTGAGCAAAACACTTGCTATGCAAGAAGAGGCCGCAGGGACTGAGTTGGTTCACCCAAGAGAAAGCTTTGGAGCAACTATTATCACCGTGTATAATGTCCAAAAGGGCAAATGGATAGAGAAGATAAAGCCAGAGATTTCTCAGAAATATGCAGATAATGAAGAGGCAATGGCCACAAGATGCAACAAAGAAAGTTGCACCTGAACATAATGAAAGCATTTATCACAGTAAGCATGTTTAAGCACTGAGACTGACTGCGAAGAAACGCTGTGAAATCTCCATTCTTTTTAACGTTGAGAAGTTTACTGAAGTACTGAGACACCCAGACCAATAATGAAATTATCACAGAATCCTCAGAGTTGGAAGGGACTTTTAAAGGCCACCTAGTCTAGCTCCCCTGCAATGAATAGGGCCAGCACAGCTAGGTCAGGTCTCTTAATGAGTGACCTATGTAGCCCTTCCTTGTTATACTTCTAGCCTTGACTTATTTTCAGCAATTTCTTGTCAGCTCAGCCAATCACATCAGAGCTGCTACATTAATATTCTCCTTCTTTCCCTTCTAGAGAACTACCACTAAAAATCCCACACGCAACAAATTTCTGCAAACACTGACAAAGTTATCATCTAACATTACAGGTGGGTACAGAGTAGCTGGAGTCCAAGTTGTTCCATTAAGTAAATATTAAACATGTCTTTTTCCAAATTTATAACTTGAGTTAATGTCTCACGTGGTCCTGTCATTTCTCCTTACCTCAGAATTCATGCCCTTTTCTCTGGGGCCTGGCGTTGCAGCCGTTCTTCCACATAGTTCCGTGAAATCTGTTGAGTGGCGGAAATAATTGAGCTTAATTTGATGTAGTCTGGATGCAACATGCAGAGACAACAGTCCCTAAAGTGGTATTTGGCATCTCAGGGCAATGCTTTGTTTTTCTGAGCATTGCTCTGACAGTGTGTGCCCTTACATTGCCTAATCAGACTATAGAGTGCCAGCGAAAAGGCAAATCCATAGCAGAATCATGGCATTCTTTAAACTGCTGGAAGTCTTGTGTGTGTTTGCACAGTCATCCTAGATCACCGAGAATCAAAGCTGTGCCAACACAAGGTATATGCTCCCAGGTGTCCGGAAACACCAGGGCTCTGACACCTGATTTACAGTCAGTGATGACAGGGAGTTGTCAGGATTTCAACTTATTTTCAAGTGTGCCACAAAAACAATCCCTGAATCCCTGTTCTAAGTTGAAGCTGGAATTACCATCTAATGATAAATACATTTAAATTTCCATCACCATAGACTATTCCCATTGAATTTTCTTATCTTATTCATTACTTGATTTCCCTCCCCCTAAAAGCAGGTTAATAAAAACCCTTTGATTGGTAGGGTGAATCATCATCCCGTGCAGATGCAAGTTCTTGGAACAGACATAGGGTTTTGAGTAAGCCGCAGGTGGTGAAAACGCGGATCTGGGAGCACATGGAGACTTCCCTTCTCCTCCCAAACAACAGAGTCAGGGTGCCCTAGATGGAGTCTTACAGGATCATGGAAAGAATGGAGGAAACTGACAAAAGGTAGACAACAAACGTGAGAGAAAAAAAGTGAAAATATGTTTAAACAAGAGGTAGAAAAAAAAGAGTAATTTATGTGTAATAGCTGATATACATTTATATTACAAGATTAAGCCCTCGAACATTTGTGTAGGAGTCCAAGAATATTTAGAACAACTCCTGTTGTTCAGCTCTAAACACAGCTGGTGGTTACAGCATTAAAGACCACCTTTCATTTATCTTGACTGAGAGGCCCTTAGCACTTAAAAAATAATAATACAAGCCTCCATTTTCTTATCAAATATGAAAGGAAGAACACAAATAGCAACTTTACCCATGTCATTAAGCTTTGCTGCAGGAGGGCCTCTCTTAAGCAGGTTAAAAACGTCCTGGCTTATCAACTAACATTTCTGATTGCAACACACCTGGGATCCTACAATGTTGGTCACTAAAGAGAAGAAAGCCACCTCTTCTGGGCCTTCACAAACAGTGACATTTCCTGATTTACCTATTTATATATGGTTGACTCAAGTAAAACAATCAAATATTACGCAGTAAGAAATTATAGTAATTAATATCTTTCTAAATGTTTTAGTTCCACTGCATACCAAGACACACAATCAAGTTAAAATGAACCCCAGTCCATCCTTATGTCTGTCTTCTTCCTGTCCATGTTGGCCAGAGGAGCACAGAGTTTATCCCCATGTATAAACTGAGGTCATTTCTCTGCTTGATCAGACTAGTGACAGTATGCTTCTCTGCATTGAAAAACAGCCAAAGATGGCTCATTCAGGACTGTGTGCATTTCCTGGTAGTCCTTGGTTCCCTTGGATTTCTAAATGAACACAATCTCCGTTAAGTTTTTACAAGTTTGTAAATTCAACTAGAGAATTTAGATATCTTCCCCTCTCCCCATTTTCTTTGCATGCTTACCATGACTAGAATTTATCAAGGTAATGACCACTTGACTAAAATTTGACCAAAATTCAACGCACACAATGCAGACACAGTAAACAACTGTATACACAGGATAATGTAAATAGACAGGATTTCCCAATTTGAGTTCAAATCATGTACTACATAATTCAGATGGTTCTTCAGAATAATAAAAAAAAAATTACATTTCTTGTAAGCACTCCTAACCTAATGCTGAAGTAATGGACTTTTCCTTCCGATGGCTTATTCTGCTTTACTCCTTTTTAAGTGCTACCAGAATCCATGTACATCTAATACCTCGAATCTCTAAGCCCAAAGCTCTCGGCCAATGACAAGAAGCTGAATCCATAACCCTTCCTGCACAGAAAAGCATAACAAAGCATAAACAAAAAGCAAACCAAAAGTAACACCTAGTCTATGATCAGCCACTTAAATATGTTCTCTCCATTTCTTTCTGCTCACTGTCCCATTATTCCATAATTCCATAATATGGCAGTTTATGCCGTACTCATAAACCAGATGAGAGATCATTCAAATATTCTTTAGCTGAAAAATTTACAAAGTAAGATCTAGGAACGAGATCACCTTATCTCCATCTTTTCAGAAGATGATGAGTTTAAGACTTGATGAAATTAATTCCTGATAATTTGCTTCTAATCAGGCAACTGCAAATCATCACAATTTCTTCTGTTCTCCAGGGTATTTTCAACACAGCAAATATGATTTTAAAATTCTTTGATCACACGAGGCAGCACTGTCTGTTTCAAATTGCCTTTTAATGACTGTATCAGTGATTGGGATTAAACTAAAGGAGATGCAAAAAAGGCAAAAGAGAAAAAATTCTACAAGGCAATTGTCTTGAGATTCTATCTTGATATCAGTTTATGCATGCCAAATTTTTATCTCAGGTTTTCATAGAAATAAGAACCATCTGATGAAGAAGCGAAGAAAACAATTCAGAAACAATTAGGAAATAGATGATACAAAGCAAGCAGAATGAATACTTTCCAGTAATGGAAACGTTGGCAAGTACTGTAAGCAGTGCACACAGTCTTCATGCAGGAAAGCAGAGACATACAGTTGATTTTCATTTCAACCTCATTTGAGACTGGAGCATGTGATTCACTGCTCCATTTAGTTCAAAATTAAAATTAAGCATGTGCTTAAGTACATTCTTGGACTGAGGCCACATACAAGAGTTACACTGGCTGTGAATTGCAATGGCCACAAGTTGATTCAGAAAGGAAAAGTCAAAGCTTTAAGATGAAATAATTGAGGGTTTTTTGATTGTTAAAGTAAGAATGCATTGGTAACAGGGAAAGCTATAGCAGTTGCAATAACACAGGAACTGCTGCCCATCACAGCAAGGCTTCAAGTGGACACTGCAGTCAGGCAAGGCTTTTTTTTTTTAATCATCTTGCCTCTCTCCCACTCTCTTTCAGTCTAACAAGATCAACCTACAGCCTTGCATATTTTATTAATGTTACAGCAGGTCAGACTGCACCGTGTAATGATTTGGTATTGTTCAATGCACAGGAAGCAGCTGAGCTTAGAATGATGCAGAAGCATCACACCTTTCTCAGAAGACAACTTCATTCCTCAGGAAAGAAAAGAGAGTGTCTGTGATTGATACTGAGGAATCAGAACTGCTAGAGATAGTATCTTCAGGTCAGTTGGGGCCTTCCCCATTTCAGCATCCATCTCCTCTTTTCAGTTCTACACTTCACACTAATTGAGCCCAGAAGATTCTGGCCTGACAGGGCTATTGGAGCCTAGAAGTATTAAACTGGAGAATTATGATGTTGATATGTTGTTAAGTGCCTGACTATAGTCCCAGAGAGGAAATGTTCCAATGAAAACAGTTAAAGAAAAGAAATTAAGAAGAAACTTGGCAAAAGAGAAGCCTACCTGAAAGAAAAATTAAATTTCCTTTCTGTTTATGGACCATCACTTTGTCACTAAAACTGTATAATAAAGTATGTCTCTGGAGTCACCTGTGTTACTGAACTCTTCTATCACCTCAGCTACCTATGTGACTGCTTGCCTTAAACTCATCAGCCTTCTTCCACAACATAATCCAAACAAACTGTAAATCAGAATTACCTACATGTTTTTACGTGCATTTGACTGCAAAATGGGATACACTTTTGCATTCTGCCAAACAGAGATTTATAGAAACAGCTGAAAGCTTTCCTGGAAACTGGTCTGTAATGCCCATGGGTGGTGCACCTTCTTAAAGCCAGACACCATGTACTGTTACACTCCCTGCAACACTCTGAAAGTCCTTATTCCCTCCTCTTTGTTCAAAGAAGTACAGGAGGACACCGTCAGCCTTGCTGCAGCATCAGCACCTCCATCTGTAAGGAGCTGGCTTTGATCACACCAACTTTTCTCAAGGCTCACTCTTCACAGAACAACTGATCATCCATCAGTCGTTTCACACACGTTCAGGGGAAGCTGTGTGTCAGAGGATCGCAGGTTTGAATTCATATCTTTGTTTGTCCAAGGGCAGAGGAAATGGCAGGAAGACTTGGAGAGGTTCATCTTGCATGCTCACCCCATGCTGATGTGTGCTGCTCCATCAGGCTACCTCTGTATCCCAAGCTGTCTCTGGCTACACTCCAACCTTGTCCTGCATCTGCTCTCAATGGTAACAGAAATCTGTGACTTTCACAAACAGCTTGTACTGGTAGCTCTGTTAGCAAAGTTATGCTGAAAGATTTCACTCTGTACGTATTGTAAAGAAGATATGGGTGAGAGAACTGAGCTTAGCTTAAAAGAATGACAATTTGCTTGTGAACTTGCAGCATTTGTTTTTGAAGTGCACTGTCCAGAAATTTGCCAGGTTTTGTTTATTATTACTGTGAGGTCAGCCATTATCAACTGGAGGATGGTATTTGGGTTGGTCCAGTGGAAGGTGACCCTGCCATAGCAGGGGTGTTGGAACTAGGTGATCTTAAAGGTCCTTTCCAACCCAAACCATTCTATGATTCTGTGCATCTTTGAATAGAAGTTTTGCAAATCAGGAAATGCCACGATAAAAGTACAAGCATCATTTAATACCAGTGCCTTACTACTCCTTATGGCTTCAGTCATTTAATTACTTAGCCTTTAAGTAGCTCTCACTTTGAGAACATCCTCTGAAGCACTGCACTGCACAGCCTGGTGAGGGACAGGATCTGCCCGGGCTGGAAGCAGCTACACAAAGATTTGGGACTGAAGTCCTGTTTCTGCTCATTTAATATGCCAGTTGGAGTACTAATATAGGAAAAGAAAGCCCATCTTGCCCCTTTGTCTTCCACACTCATACAACATCATAGGTGAGATGAAATTATAGGTTAAAAACTCTCTTTAAAGGCCAGTCAGATTCCTGCTGTAATGGTTACTATACACAGTTGCAGAGCCCTGATGTTGGCAGACACATAGGAAGAAAAAAGTCTTGTTTACAGAAATCAGCTGGATTTCCTTATCAATACGGAAACTGTAGGGTGGCTCTTTGTTAGCATTTACTGTCTCACATTTTCCTCTTTGAACAGCTTGCAGAGCATCTATTGAAAAAGATAACTGCTGAAAGCTGTACATAACTAAACACCAGGGCTGTAAAGAACAGCAAATGTGGATTCTTTTTTAATGAGTTTCCTTCCCAAGTCTTTGTGCTACTGTGCATCTGTTGGTGGACTATGCAGTGAGGTACCAGCTATGCATATAAATGGACAAGCAGAAAATCTGCTTGGGAATTTGTTTTGATGCTTTCTCCCTTCCTCCATAGAAGAAGATGTTTTCCAAAAAATGGAGGAAATGTTACCGCATTTCTGTGCAAGCATCTCTTCTGCTCCAGAATAGGTTTTTTTTGTTAGTTTTTTTTTTTCCTTTTTAATCACAATAAGGGCAGAAGAGACAGGACAATAAGCAGGAATCTCATGCAACTGGCCTGACCTACAGCTTCAGTTGTTTTTGTTAAGCCATCCTTCTTCAAAGGTTTGTTAGGCCACAAAGTGGTTGAATCTATGTTTGGTATTCAGGATACTTATTTGTCAAGAGAGCTTTAAAACTCACCTCAAGGATCTTGGTGTGAGCAAAAGACTCCAAAAGCCAAGCAAAAGCTGCCAGCTAGTGGCTACTGAGTGAAAGTTTGCCTTTTGGCTCTATAACCTGGAAGTTCTGGAAATTCTAGAAAAGATTCGTTTTTATAGATTGAAAACTTACTTTCGAAATTCTTATTTTTGTCTGCGTTTTTTGTTTTGTTTTTTTAGGACACACTTTTCCTTCATGAAAAATTCTCAAAGTTCTTGCCAGTCCTAAAATTAGACATCTCAGCTGGACAGAAGATAACAAGGTTTTCTTACTTCAGTAGACACTTATCATTTGAGGGAAATGATTTCAGATGTGCTCCTTGGGAAATATTTGCCTGGTTAAAACCTTGAATGTTTTATAAGATGTTTTCCAGTTAGTACATCTCTCCTGTACAGCATAACCCAGCCACTGCCTCTTTCTCCAGACAACCGCATTTATCTGCTTCCTTTTTCTATGGTCTCCCTCTCATCAGCACCATTTCTTCAGAGCACTTCGACATACGGACAAGCAAAAGCCCATTAAAGCTTTTCAAGCCGTGACTTGCTGTGTGAGGAGTGTTGAAGTGCAGGATAGAATCTGATCTCCAAAAATGTCTCTTTGTACTAACTTTGTTAGCTCATATAGTTCCAGACTATCTTCAGATGCACCTGCTGAGATCCCAAGGAAGCACTGAGGACTTTTTCGACCTCCAGGCATTGCTCTAAGAACTTAATGAACTGGAAAAAATTTATCCACTAATGACAAGCCACTGGTTTTTAATCCCTTTTCATCAAATATGAAACATTCATGAGAAAATTGTATGAGAAACAGATTTTTTAAAATAATGTTTGACTCGTAGCAGCATCTCAAGGATGGAAATTGAGTCTTGTATAGTCCAGGTGCTATTGTGAATGTATATAGGAACAACATGTTAGTGCACAAAGTAGGAAACAAAAGGCATGAGGGATATGTCCCTTTTTATAGACTGTCCTTTCTATTTTGGGGACTGGCTGGGCTGGTCACCAGGGGAGATAAATCACCACAGTCTGCAGGGCTGTTAAAGGCATGCTCTTGTTTTAAGCTTGTTTTCTCAACTCCATAATCCACCACGTTTATGCTTTGGTACACTCCTTTCTGAGACACTAGCCTTACTTTTCTTGCCTTGAACAATAACATGACTGAGCTGTTAATGTTTGCAAAGACCTGACAAGGTGGGGTCTGAGGAAGGAAACACTGAACTGGGAATAAATATCAACAAAGTCCAACTCTTCTAATCTGCAATTTCTCTTGCAAAAGATCGACCTCTTAGGTCTCTATAGCATTATCTAACTTAAATGCTTTGTGATTGGGACACATTAATTAATATTCAACACAGACCCAGAAAACATAATTACATAGGTAGTCTAAGTCCCATTTAAAGTTAGGCCACTGGCAGAGAAACACTGGAGAAAAGGAAACAAATGACATATAAAATAATGCTGTGGGCAAAGCAAACTTGAACAAGCTGAAAAGAGAGAAAGGAGAAGATCATTATCTAAATGGAACGAAACGACCACTCTCAGCTTGATCTAAAGCTCAATGAAGTTAATGGAAATATCTCCATGGACTTCTGTGAGTTCTGCATTAAGCTTTCAAACATTATGAATAGGAATACTAAAGGTTTTTTGTGTGCGTGTTTTTGTTTGTTGGTTGGTGGTTGTTTTGTTGTTGTTTGTTTGTTTATCATTTCATACAATTTAGCTCTGCGGTGGAAATGTCATGAAGCAGCAGCTCCTCTTCCCTGTCATTTCCCCCCTGGCCCTCCAACAGCACCACTGGTCAGGTAAGATACAGTCTTTAAAACGAACCAGGACCTATGATCACTTTGTCAAATAGCTTAAAGCAGACTTAGAACAGTGGATGCTTTCAGAAAGGATGTTTACCAGTTCCTCAGACAGGCTGGACTGCCCATGACCACCATCTCATTGGCATTTCATATCCAATACCTTGGAAATTGTCTAACATTAAAATCTCATGAGAAACCAAAAGTCTTTTAAATGAAGTGATAGTAGAGAGATACTTTTCTAGGTACATACTAGAAATATACACTTTCTGCTTTGACACATCAGAGAAATTGGCTGACTTGGTGAAATTATAATGTAGACACCATACTGGGACGTGTAAATAGAATCTTGATTCTCCTTTGGATAAAACGGGTCACCTACAATGGTTTTGCCCAATCACAGTATTGAAATCGAGGGAGCATGGCCCCATTTGTGTCTCTACAAAGCTCCATAAATTTGCTAATTCTTGACAAGAAACAAGTGAGCCATTTTCAGAACAGGCTACCATAGACAGGTTCACCTAGACCATCCACCTGGTACTCCCATGCTACAGCCACTTATTTACTTCCACAGCTGGCTACGTGGCACTTTACAGTGAAAAAAATGTATGTGTTGCTGTAGAAACATTTACAGCAGGAACAATTGATCTATAGGGAAGTAAAAACACTTTAAAATAGTTCTAATTACATGCAGCCCTGTCATGTTGTTAAATGAGGCCTGCTGCTATTTTATGAATAATTTGCAGAATCCATTGTAAGTAAATTATATTAGGAATTGGGAATAGGCTCTGGACTGCAATGCAGCAGACTTTTCTTTCCCTCCTGCCTTCTTATAATACATTCAGAGTATTTGTTATAGCTACAGAACATAATTGCAATTATACTCAAAGACAAGGAACTATAACGTACAAACAACAGTGTTTCATTTCCCACCAGATTCTAACTTAAGTAATACAAGAAGCTGTGTTAGCAGGAAAAGAGACTCTTTCCAATCAATGAACCAAACAAAATGCTTTGCCTGCATATGGCTGTAAGTTGCAATTGCAGATTTCCTTTTAACCTTTTTAGGTTGGTGCCATGAAGCCCCAAAATATTTCTTTTCCTCTTGAAAGGAATGAAGAATCCAGTATCACGCTATCTGTAACATAGTCTGGAATTTATGCCTCCCAGAATTTGGCACAACCACAGAGCAGAATCCCAATTAAAATATGAAAATATTGAATGTTCCATGCTCTGCCCAGCGTTGTCTTTCAGAGCCCTGTACCAGAAGGGCTCCTTCCTGTCACACTAATCCTTCTCACTCCTGCAGATCACTCCAGTTTGTCCCCTCATCTAAGCCAAATCTTGGTTCTCAAACACAAAACCAAGTTGCTTATACGTTTTCTCCATGCCAATGCAGAGAAAATAAGGATTCCCTCTTTCTCTCTTAAACAACTGCACCAAAACACACAGAAGTCCTTTAAATGAATTCAATAGAGTGGTCTTCCTCTGTTTCTATACCATAAAATTTGGCTATGAACTTTAATAAACATAGTTTTATTCTATTTAAGACTAGCAAGGCTGTGATAAACACATAACGTGGCTGCCTGTGTAAGGCTTGTTCACAGGTTGGACAAAATGTAGTCATCAAAACTAAAGAATATTCTTGTTTTTATGGTATGGTTCAGAAAACCTAGAAATTGATCATAGCATTACCCATACTTGGCTGCTGCTATCTTCACAATTCCTGCAGTCATAATCAATATTCATTTTAACTGCATAGGTCTTTAAACATACCTACATTGTCAACTTTAATGTAAATTTAACATAGCTTTAGTCAAGTTCCATAGTCTTCCCACACGCTAAATTCAATGGGCATCTCTGGGTAGATCACTTAATCCACAACATTGTTTCTGCAATTAGAACACCACCTCTTATATAAGACACACATGTCTAATGAGAATTGAAGGGCAAACATGATATAACAGCAGATATTATGACAACTGCCCTCCACTTATGCAAACATCTTTCAACAACCTGGAAGCTGAGTGTAAGCTTTGCGACAATCAGTTCCTCCTCTAAGATCACAGATAGCATCACATTCTTTCACACCCATTTTTATCTTTGTTATTATTCATTTTGAAACCTGTACAGGGATAAGGAGCAGATTTCTACTTACATGACAATATCTACTTGACTTCAGAACCAGTTTTGCATTTTCAGTGGTGTGTCTGCTTAGCAGCTCATCTTGTTTCTGCTGGGGAACTCATTACGATGCCTGCAGTGTAGTCAATTACCTGGGAATATTCTGATCACCTGCTGCTGCTTTCTTTGATTGCCAGTGGCCTGGCTGCTCTGGTCCATCAGCACAGCTCCAATGCATTTTCCAGGCTGTTATTCTCAGAGATGTATTTTTCTCCTGTGAAGAGAATTCAGATTAAAACAGGCAATTCTTTATGCATAAAATTCTCTGTGAAGATGCATAACAAAAATTGTGGCTTTTATATGATTAATAGAGCTGTCAGGACCTATTTGCGATTTAACTTCCCTGTTGTGAAAGTTTAACTTACTGGTTACAGAATAAAAATCTACACAGTGTACAATTTTATGGCAGCTGAGAACAGTGTTGAAGTCATTTGGATGCATAAGAGCTGAAGCAAAACATGGCCATAAGGTGTCTTTACTATTTGGAAACATCATTAAAAATCAAAGTATTCAATACAATGTCTATACAACCACTGTGCACTGGTGCTGTGCAACAGCCCAAAGGACTTTGTTGCCTTCCTGCAGGAGGTCTCTCACTAGCAGAGGGTGAACCAACAAATCCACATCTTCGTCAGCCGATCCCTGCCCTGACCCAACGTTTGGCTATGGGCTATCTTAAAACACAGCAATTGTCCCAGTGAAACAAGACTGAAGTGCGCACACACAAAATCCCATGCAAGAAGCACTTACTGCCTGTTTTCTTCTGATTGCTGCAGTGTCTGTGGCAGTAGTGTCCAACACCAGTAAGAATTCATCTAATCTAAACTCCAGCCAGTAATTTTTAGATCACTCAAAGGCCTGTTCTGCCTTTTTTTCTGTCCTAAGCAAGCTGCTGTGCCCGCAGGTACTCTGTGAGTCATCACACTGTACAATGCTTGCAGGCTACGGTTTATTATTAGTTTTACCTAAATTTCAAATCATACTTTCAAATTCAAAATTGAGAGGTATGGTAAATCTGCAGTTCTACTAAGGGACTTATGCACAGTTTGGAGTAGCCTTTCTGGCACAGTGGGCAGCTTTTTGCTGTGTTGATAAAGCCAGGAGCTTTCCAGGCTTTCACATAAAACATAAAAATATAAGTTAAACATTTAACTTTAACACAGAGGTGTTAGAAATGCCTGCAGAAGTAAGACTCGGATAATTGAAAACTGCATAATAACATTCAGCTTAATGAAATGTTGATGTTGTAACAATAGAAAAACATTGCAGAGCACTCATATGACAACACGGAATAATCTGATAGTATAGCACTAAAAAACATCCAGTTGATTAGAGGCCAGGAAGCAATTCCCTTGGAAACAAATTCCATGCTCAGTAGGCTGTCTGTGCTGCTGGATAATGAAGCGGCTCCATGAACAACTCGCAGAACAACAACACAGCAATGAGTTTTAAATATTTCTGCCAGGCACAAAAGCAGGCAGCAATACCCAGTATAACCCACACCCTGAGACTGTGTCCACAGTTTGTACACACTTCTCAAACTGTTTAGGAGATGAGAACGCCAAAAACAAGTCATGCCAGAGCACGAAAATCAGCAGTGTTTGCACCATGTGCTGCAGTACAACCCCAGTCCCAAACACAGATCGGATCCCTCTAAGCATTCTAGGCACTGTGCCTTTACTCCTGTCCACTTATCAGCTGAGCTGAGGACGAGGGGAGGCAGGAGGGCAGAGATGAAGCTACACACAGCAGCAGTGCTCAGGGGCAGGTCAGCTGTGCTGGGCCCCTACCCTCTCTGCAGCATCCACTGCTCCCCATCATTAACAGCATGGCAGGCAGAGCAAGCATGGAATAAGTTACATTAGAGTGGAAACAACATGATTCTCCCATTCATTTACATAACAAAAACTTTTGAATGTCTCAATTCCCCATCTCTTTCTCTTCTGCCATGAACCAAGCACTAGTAGTTACCATGATATGAAGCTGACCTTAAGGAGCTGTGAAGCCTTGTAGCTATGATCCAAGACAGGAAAACTCAGCCTAATCATTTATTTACATCAGCCTACTGGGCAAACCTCCTGCTAAGATAACAACAGAAAATCTGGAGGGAGGATTGACTCTCACACAGCCAAGACCTGAGCAAGATCAGCCTACAGAGAAGCACAGAACAACTGAAACAAAGCACGTAAGATAGTTAGTCCCTGCATATTGGCCTTATTAGCATGCAGACACGTATTCTCTCAGACAGGTAGTTTATACAGAGGTTCATTATCTTACACCATGCTCATAACTCATTCTACTTTTGACTCTATAGAAACACCTGCTCAGTATTGATTCTAAAGCAGATGTGAAAAGTATGCAGTGGGTATTTTAAAATGTTTTTAAAGTAGTTACTTCCAAAGCGGTGTGAAATCCAGGGTGAAATCCATGTCTATTTTGACTGAAAACAACTTCCTTGGAATCAGTGGAATAGCTTGCACTTACAGTATGGGTGGTGGTGTTCTCAAACTACAGCTTAGTTTGAAGCATATTTGGATCATGACCAGAGAAATTCCTGCCACTGTAATTACCCTCAGCGCTTTCCAGCTCCTAAGCTTCGCAAAGTTTCACCAAGCTGCTCATCCACCTGGTTGTGGACATGGGCTCCAAACAACAGAAGAGCAGCAGGTGCCACAGCCACACTGATGCTTCATTTGCAGGTGCAGAAAGAAAATGCATTGGGGTCCCTTTCTCCTTGGAAACTCCTGCTTGAATCTCTACTTACATAATTTAGTTCAGAGAATGACACTGACACAATACAAGTGGGATCATCAGTTGCTTAGACACGTGTGTCTAATCCCACTTCAGACAACCTGTGTTAATCCAGTATTTGGTTTCTATCAATTCTTGTCTTGTATTAGCCAGCTCCATTAGACATCTTCCTGTAGGCAGTGAAATCCCACATTTCTTGACTGGGCCCGACAGTCTTTCCCATCTATTGTTCTATATGTATTGTTGTGCAATACAGCTTAGAACTCAGAGGAATAAATTCTGAAACCAAAATAGCACAAATAGGCTTCTTCTACAATTTTTTAAAATACCAAAGGAGGAAAACGCATAAGAAAGATTAGTTTGGCTGAATTGTTTTTCTCCTTGGAAAAGATGCTGAAGACTATATGTGAAGCACATCTTTTTCAGAAAGGACTTTTTCAGAACCATGTTAGACAAGTTTGCAGGGAAATGGTGGTTCTGAGAGAGCAAAACAAAAGTCATAAATAGACTGGCTAGATTTGAGAGAATAAGGCAATAAATCAAATCCCCATAAATAGCACTCAGAGTCATGCACCATACAAAGTGACCTGAAGCAGTAGAAAGAAAAAAAATTAGAAAGCATAAAACTCAGAAAAAGCAGACAATTTCAAGAGGGCAAACAGTGCATAATTTATAAGTGAGGTAAAACTGCAATGGTAGCAATAACAAGGTGAAAAAAGAAAACAAGAGTTTTTCACTTTGAAGTTTTGCTGTAAGGTACAATAACTGTGCTTTCGTCAAGGATTTGGAGGACACAAGCAGAAGTACACAGTTCCCCTGCTAGAAGCTTCTGATAGTTACTCACTGATGAAAGCACAACAAGAAGAGCAATGCCAAACTCAGCAAATGGCTCTGCAAGAAAGGAACCTCAGTCATCATTAATCTCAATATTAACAACATGATATGGCTCTTATTTTCTCTATCTCAGGATGCTGTATGCAATTTTGTAAAGACACAGGGAAGAAGAGTTGCTGCTACTGAAAACAGCTGAATGCAACTCATGGATTTTAGCATGTAGTTTGTTCACATTTATTTATAGTAAGATGTGGCAAGTGGAAGACAGGCCAAATAGAAAACAACAGTTTAACAGTTTCTTCCTAGTTTCATTATTTCTCTGTTTGCACATTCACCTCTTCACTCAGCCCATTCTGATATAACTTACCAGGCTAGGGAGCAATTATTTAAAATGTCTCAATCCACCAGCTCCCACACCGAGCAGCACTGGTGGTGGGCAGGGGCCACGGCCATAACAGCCCTCTGTGCAGCCCCTCACTTGCAATTTTTGCAAGATCAGGGATAGCACTCTTTTGGTCATTATTGTAATTTCATTCCCGATTTCATGGCATTTAATCTTTCTCAAAACCCCAGCTCTTAAAATGATCTAATATTGTGGCAATATCTGTTTCTCTTAATGAAAAGGACATTTTTATATCCTTCAATTGCAGAAATTACTGTAATTCTGAATGCAAAAGTTCAGAAGCCAAAAGCCAAATTAAAAATAAGCCACTTTATAAAGATACTCTCAATACTTAGAATTAATCCATTACTTCAGGGCAGAATTTCTGAATGCTTAGAACTAACATTAGCATTTTAGGCAGTGTACCGAAAAGGCTAGAGGTGTTCTAATCTTCATGTATGGACTAGAGAAGCTTCTGAAAATAGTCACAGTAGTCATAGCAGCAATGTGAGTAATGAAGAAATCCTCTCCCACTACTGAGAAATATCTCCTTTAGAAAATCAAACAAACAAACAAAAAAAAACCCCTCAAAATAATTCTCCAACAATCCCATTAAAAAATTCACCCATGCAGCAATAACTGTAAGGGACAAAAGAAACTAGCACTTTCTCTTGCTGCTCAGATCTGAGGTAGCAATGTAGAACAACGCAAGAAGCACGTGTTTTTTTTATTCATTTATTTTTTTAAAATACACAAATACACTGCAACACAAATCTGCAAGAATACTCACGTTAACGTACAGCCTAGTGCATAGAATCACAGAATTGTAGGGGTTGCAAGGGGCCTATGGAGATCACCTTGTCCAACTCCCTGATAAAGCAGGTCCAAAAGAGCAGATTGCATAGGAAAGCATAAGCAAACAACCTACTGTGACATAAGCACTTGACCTGAAAAGCAAACCTGACGTAGAGATTGCTACCAATTTGTATTGCATCCAAACCAGAACAAGCTTCTCCAGAAGGGAAGCACTTGTCCCATCTACCACCATCTAGCACTCAGTACTAGCTTTATGCTGAAAATGACAACCTAGCTGTACATTAACTGCATAGTTAACAAGGTGTTACTTTTCTTTACAGGACACCTCTCAAGCTTATCATTTGGGAAAAAAAGGTGCTTTTATACTTAGGGAGGAAATGGTGCTGCCTGCCTATGTAGCAATCACTGCCAGTATGAAGAATACTAGGAAGCACAGAGCTATATTATCAGCGACATTTAGAGGGGACAAAAGTACATCCAGAACTGCACTAGAACTGCTATTAATGCCTGTTTCTGGGAGAAGATGAAATCTGAATTATCTAGCAATGACTTTGTATGATTACCACAGCTTTTATTTGCTTTTTAACACAATCGCAATTCAGACAGTTTATCATGAAAAGCCCCAAGCTGTGCTCTGCTAACGTTACAAACTAAAAAAGAAAATCTGCACTGATGGTGTTGGTTTTGGTGCTCTTAGCTTCCCTCTCAGAACAAGGATTTCCTCCTCCCCCTGTGCATGCATCAATTCCTCGCTGCATTCAAAGCAGAGAGCAGGAATTCAATCCTAATGAGATTGCAGAATGAGAGTTTTAGCTCGGTGTCACTGATGATTCCCATCACAATTAAAGCCAGCATGAGAGGGAATAACAATACCCCTCAGTTTTGCTGTCCTGGCATGCCGCACACTTGCCTCCAACAAGTGTGACCTTTAGGAGTCTGACTGCGTCACGTACCTTCCATGTGAAAATCTGATTTTGACCTTGTCAGCATTTTCTATTTCAGCCTCCTTTCCTTTCTCAACGTCTCCCATTGTGGACTGTGCTGGCTATATTTTGGGAGACAATATGAAAAGGCTAGCTAGTTTTAATGGCTTCTGTTATAAGCAGACTAATTGCTTCTCCTGGGCAGTGTAGTTTCTCCTATGGAGCCTTAGCTGAGTCACAGTTTCCAGCAGTGATGTAACTGTGCACATTACCCCAGAAGTAGAGACACTGAGACACTAAATAGAAAAGCAGAAATAACACCTACATCTAGTGCCACTCGCTGGCTTTTCACCCACTCTGTTTCTGCATGCTGGGCCAGCGGGAGTCATTGCTGCCAGTCGAGATGGGAGGCATGACCTGGAAGGATGTCACTGCAAAGGATCCGGCTCTGTGAGCTTAATGTGAAAACAGACCTCCTGCGTGGCAGAAGTGGCAGCCATCTATATAGCAGTCAAGGAAAATTAAGAGGCAAATGACTGCCTGAATCTCATTTCCTGATGCTTCACCACCAGGCAGCTTGTATCTTTCTGAAGGCCTGACTGAAACAAGACCAAGAAGAAATCTGTTGTCAGTTGCTCTTGTGTTTTGGCTCAGCATTGAATTCAAAGTCAAAGAAGTAGAAGAATACTCAAGAAAAGAGCTACTAAATGAGACACTTGTCAAACTAAGTTAATTTCTGTGCTACCCACTTTGACAGCACCTCTTTAATCACATACCAGAACAAGGCGATGATCGGTGCCACTGAATTAACTTGGAATTTCTTCTGAAATATTAAACACAGTATTGTGTAACTCCGGCTGATAGCATATGACAGTGACCAGGCCTTTTGGAACATTATGTTGCTATGCTGAGAAGCCCTGAAAAAAATATTTTTTTTATGAAATGTCTGCAGTGGACTACATGGCTTTGAGGCAGTATTACTTCTCTGAGATTGAAAACATAGTAAGGAGATCAGTACAGCAGACATGGTAACAGCATCTTAGTTAAATGCTGCATTATTGCCCTAATAAACCAAAGCCACTGCTAGCAGGAAAGGCTTTTTCAAAGCAGACCTTGATGTCAAGCTGCATTCATGTGAGTTGCTTGAGGAATCTACGCTTACAGCTTATAAATTCTGAACTGTATAAACTTGTCTCTGTAGGAATCACCACATCACAAGGTACTGCTCCCCGGGTAGCACATTTGTATGCAGGAGGGGCTGGTCTGCTTGAATTACAGCATGGTCACAGCACAGAGCAGAAGGGATCGCTGAGTCCAATGATATCAGGCTAACGTACATTGCGTTATGACGAAGGATCTTCATCCAGCAGTCTGGCTGTCCAGCCAGGAGCAGGGCTGGGGAGGTCAGGCAGTGTGTGTTTGTCTTGGTTGAGTCCTTCCTGCCTAATTAAGCTGTGAGGACACTTCTAAATCATCTGGACTATAAAGGCAGCTGGTGCATCTTTTTATTGCAGGTAACGTGTTGTGTAGGAGGTGTGTGCAAGTTTTTGTGTTATTACTTTATTTCCAGTTGCTTAAAATATCAATGAATTGGTCAGACCTTAACATGTTATATCTTTTTACTTTTTACTTTTTATATCATAACTATATCCACCCTGAGGAAGAAATGCTAAGTGATTAAAAAGTATGTGAACTGCTCGGATTTGTCAGAGTTTAAGGATTCGTTTGGGGGTACATTTCAGCCCACACATCTTAATTTACTTGTCATGCTCATGTTAAGAATTTTGATAACTTTCTCATAGATTTTACTGCAGATGCGTTACCAGCTGCTCCAGCACTGTCTACCAGCTAGCAATTTGGGACAGATACTTCAAGAACAATACATGGAGTACACCCACAGAAATGCGCTCTCCCACCCCCATTTGTGTTTCCATTTCCCAGCAGAAGCCCTCCTTACACGGGCACAGGAGGATCAGACACAGACTGCTGTAACCAAGGTACTGGAGGGACTGCACTGACAGCTATGGGGAGGTGCTAACAAATAGGAGGCTGGGATGGCAAAGAACATTCTGAACAGAAGAGACAAAGGGGAAGGAAAAGAGAAAATGGAGATATTCAATAGGAACAAAGGGAACACTGCTATGTAGCCCCAGGGTTTAAAAATCACCCTTAGAAATGGAGCTCTTTGTTTAAACCTGATAAAACATGATTTGGAGGACTGGAATAGCTTCTGACCATCAAAAGCTTTGCCCACCAGCAGTGAGGAGCTGCACATCCTCTCACCATGAAAGAAAGTGAGAGGGGAAAGAGGAAGAGAAGGAAAAAAGAATAAATTGCTGTCAAATTTGAAATATAATCAGTCTGTGATAAGAGATGTCTCCACTACTTACACAGCAGAAAGCCTACCTTGATGCTTGACCCTAAGTCCTTCTACAAAGCCTTTGGACACATCGTGCTCCCACATCATACGTCAGCAATCATTTGCATAGCCATAAATAAATACACAGCACACAGGAGGGACATGTCCTGAGAACTGAGCAGGGAGGACCCACCTGGGACCTGCCCATCAGCACTGGGAGAGGTGCACAGGATATCTGCAAGGAGGCATTTCGGTTCATTCTTCTCTGAAGGATATCCAATAAAACTGTCCATTAATCTAAAGGACTAAATGTAATTATACAAACACTGCGTTTTCTTGATGACTTCTATGTATTGTAAGAAAGCCAATAAGGATCCTTTGGGGAAAAAAATATCAGAATAAATGCTAACCTAAAAAATTGACCTGGAGTGAACATAATGCCATTTTACAGTGTGATTTGAGCTGCCTGTAGAGAGTGATTTGGTTCTTTCACAGATCCAAGCTGCTGTCCCTCAGAGTGGCACAGCACTGCATTAGCACACTGCACAGAAAACACTTTTTCAGGGAAAATTAATGCCCTGATAGCCACACCAAGCTCATGTACCAAAGACATCCCTGACTAATTTTTCAAGTATAAAAACAGCAGTCAATAATCCTCCCCCAGCCCCCCCAGCCCCCTATTACAGCATCCATTCTTTGGGGACTGCTGAAGCTCGTTTCTGTGGCACAAGGCAGGGAACCAGAACAACCTTAACCTCTTCTAGAGCATTAAAAAACCATCAGGAAATGACTGTCAGTGCTGAAACTGCAATCAGGGAAACAAGCTGAGTTAAATGAACAGATCCCTAATCACTCTGAATTCAGAAGCTGAGATAGTCAGGAAAAGGATGGACATGATACTTATGATCTGCTTGAAAAGGAAGAGACAGCGTCTGCATGGCACAGAGTCTGAGCTGGAGGGAACGTTGTCATACATGGAGGGCAATATTAGCTTCATCATTTCCAGTTCTTGAGCTCTTCTTGCTTCTAGCATTGTTGGCTTGAAAAAATAACCAGAGAATTTTGCTTCCTGAATATACCCACATGAATCCCAACGTCTTGCATTTAATGAGCACTTTTATATGAAACAGTTTGCCTGCATTTATTTTACTGTATTACCTTTTGTCTTTTTTTGCTCTAAACGAGTCCTTAACAATTTCTGTAGTTGCCTTCAGATCCTAAAAGAAGTGCAGTCATTTCACAGTTTGTGAGTTATGTCTCCCTTGTGCAATACTAAATATTGCTTCTCTAAAATCCTTTGTTCTCAACATCCCAAAACACGGTAAGGCTGAAGACATCTGATGAGGGTCCCTAATGAGATCTTATTCAGCTGTGGGTTAGATCAAAAGAGACAAATTTCCCATGGAAAATTTGCTTCAGCACTTCCAGTCCCATGTCAGTGGTACTCAAATTGTGTGCATAACATCGATAACAAGCTGCCCCAGAACTGCCTGTATCAGCAGAAAAAGCAGCAAGAAAGTGCCACTGACTTTTCCCAGAGCCATTTTTCCCCTTACATCTATGTGCCATCTCAGGTATGTTCAACAGTGTGACAGAAGCATCACTGGCTTGACGTGACATCACTACAGGAGGTGTGACACAACAGTTCATTAGCCATGTCAACAGAATTCAAGGAGCTGGCTACCAGGGAGCACACAGGTCAGCCTGGAGAAAGAGCCTAGACAATTTTCTTCATAAAAGAAACTGCAAAGGACCTCCTGAAGCAGATAGAGAGGTACTAAGTAAAAGAGGGATGGGACTGAAATAGACATGAGAGTAGAAAAGAACTGAAAGAAAAGTTGAGGTAAAGGGAATGTGAGGAGGCCTGAGGTGTTTCTCCAGTTTGAGGGGATCCAACATCTATTAAAAGCAAAACAAAGAGGAGACATATTCTCTTGTTATTGGCCTTTCTGTCAAAGGGACTGAAAGTATTCGTGGGGAAGTAGCTGCTGGTATGACAGGCATACGCTAACTGAGAGGGGAAAAAAACAGACAAGTCAGGCGACCAATACACAAAAACACAAAGGAAAAATAAAATGTACTCCTGAGACAAAACAGAGAATTGTCTGTGAAGTAGAAAATCTATTTTCTAACTTTTGCAGCCTTCACTTTTCAAAGGTCTGGTTTGGCTTCATTTTCTTTCCATTTTCACCACCTATTCAAAAATTGTTTGCATGCCCAGCTCCAGCTATGGATGCTTCCAGTGAGTATTAAACTTACACGAACCAAAGGACACTTTGTCAAGCTTTTTACTGATGTCTTTACTGATGCAGAGCAGAAATGTCTGAGGCTTCCTGGAAGGTTTGTTTTTTGCAAGTGGGTTTCATTTCACTAAGACATTAACCAGCTGTAGGTAGGTATCCATGCATTCGAAGGACAGAAGCACCTCATGCTCTTAGCAGATCTGTTTGATAGAATATTGCACGTTGGAAGGGACTGACAAGGACCAACACCCGGCTCCTCGTGGGACCACCCAAATCTAACCCCTGTATCTGAGAGCATTGCTCAAATGCTTCCTGAGCTCCAGCAGCTCAGGGCCATGCCCACTGTCTGGTGCCCTGTTCCATGCCCACCACCCTCTGATGCAGACTCTTTCCCTAACCCCCACCTGACCCTTTCCTGACACAGCTCCATGCCATTCCCTTGGACCGTTTCACTGTCACCAGAGTGCAGAGTTCTGCATCTGCCCTCAACTCCCCTCATGAACCATAAGAATTCCTGCATCAAGCCTTAAAACCTATTAGAACAGAAGTGTATTCTTCAGAAACAGGTTGATACATCAATACTGACAGTATGGAGCTATGCCTGAAGTACTTCTGATTCTCTTTTTAAATATTACATTTCACATTGTGGAAGCTACCATGACAACAGATCAACTGAAAAAGCAGCTGATTTGTTGCCATTGAAGAGATCTATCATTATATGTTACTGTGACTTTTTCAGATTTGATGGAAAACTAATAGCAGGGCACCATGGAAAACTTTCATCAGAGCTGTCCACAGTTCTCTCTTTTCCTATCCTAAGTAAAATATAGGATTTAAGTTAATAGTAGGCGCTTATGCAGAGAAAGTAGAATGAATACACAGTTTCAGTAATTACTTTGGCTAATTAATCTTTTGGTCTTTGGTTTCAGCAATTAAAATACAGTGCCACATAGAGATTGCAATGACAGTAAATTTGACAATAGTTTTGTTTCATTCTTTTCTATGCTGAAAGTTATTCATGGCATTATGGTTCTCTTTTAATTGTATTTCATAACTGCCATTATAGGATCGTGCTTCACATAATCTACTGTCCTGTGGTCATGTCACTTTCAAGGTGGTATCTCAGGCTTTTGGAACTTGCTAGATCATCTGTCTTCCTTGTCTACACAATAACAGTATATTTCAAGAATATGACAAGCCCCCTAATCACAGCTTTACGAGAGAAGGTGACAGCATTACAGAAGGAAAACCAGAGCGTTAGGAAATGGAAAGAGATCACATTAGAAAATCTCAAGTCATTTTGGGAAGAGAACGGGGATACGATCTCAGCCTTCCAAGACAAGAGCAAGGCTGCTTGGAAGAAGAACATGACTCTCTGGAAAAAAACCATGACCTTTTGGAACAGTGTCAACATCCTACTAAAGGATGAAGAGGAGATTTGGGGAAAAGGCCTAGTCCAGTGGAAAGCAGAGCTGGACCTTTGGAAGAATGAGCTGGACCTTTGGGAAGAGGAACAAGAATTCCTTGGAAAGGGAAAATATTCACAGAAGAAAACACAACTGTACTCACCAGAAATCAAAGATGAGGCACTCACATGCTTAGAATGATTTCTGCCTTCTTACACCAATAAAACCTTGACTACTCTCTGAAATCATCCACCTTTTATTTCCAAATTTGTTCTGTAAACTTTTTCCAATCTCAGCTCACCGTCTCTGTTTTCTCTGATGAAACACCACCATTTAGCTGCCTGGTTCTAACTCACCAGCAGATGAATGAGGCTGGGGAATCTAAAACCTAACTTCATTAAGGATATCTTAACCAACAAATTTCTATTGCTCCTTGTAGAATTACACAGGAAATTTGATGGTGTTAGAAACGCTCTTTCATTAAAACTTAATGAAAATGGTGAGTATAATTAGTTGCCTGTTAGACTAAAAAATAAAATCAACTCAAAAAACTTTTGCATATAGTGGTATGATTGTTCTTGCACACAGAGGGGCTTGGGGCACCATCTGTTTCAAAAAGATAAGAGAAATGTACATACTATCTTAGTCCAAGATGAATATAAGGGATGAAGTCTAGCAGATACTATGAGATGGAAAGGGCAGAGGGTACTACTCAGAAATAATTATGGTTTCACTACTCTGAGTTCCATGACAGCATTCATTTTCTAGAAATGATCAAAATACTCATTCATGTCATTAATTCAACCATTTTCAGGGAAATTACAGATATCCCACTATCACCTTCTTCCGAAAATTCTAGAAGAAGTAAAAAGGGCAGAGAAGAGGCCACAGAAGGCAAGGTAGAAGAAAGCAAGCAGGCCAACCTGATAAGCACATAAATGACAGGCAGAAAATTTCCATGGTAAAGCTGAGCTGCCTGCAGAGAGTGCTTCGACCTCTACAGTGATTGAACACTCACAGCTTCACACAACTGCATTGCATGTTCCCTTGAAAATATATCTATCCTTTCAAAATAGGAATGCGGCTGTCTAATTCTCCATCCTCTTGCCCAAAATGAGTTCAGACAAGGGAGCGCTAACTAATTCTGTAGTGTGTGTTCATCACACACAGACAACAGCCCACCTTCTCTCATGTATATACTGCTTCACTGCAGGATAATTCCAGGGACTGTTGATTCCAGTGAGAAAGTAAACCTTTACTTTTTTTAGCGTTTGTTCATCTGTGGTAGCCTGAGGTGATGCAGATGTCAAGCATAATGACTTAATTCAAAAGTTGCTCTGAAACCTCTGTGCTGATCAGCTGCCAAGAAAGCAACATTTTCAGGATCAGTAGGTCTTTGATGGGTACCAAAATATTTTTCCAGTAACATGATGTAGAATACTTTAAAAACTATATTAGAAACATTAAATAACTTATGCTTGGATCTTTAGAGGTCATCTGGCCCAGTCTGATGCTCAAAGCAGGGCCAAATTCAAAATTAGATTTGCAGTATAACTAGAACTAGAGTCAGCAACTCGGGGAAGATTTCAAAGAAGGACCAAGATGAGGATTTTCCAAGACCTTCATACACAGTTTATCAGTAATCAGTTATGCTTGATTATGCTGAAACTTGCCCCATGATTACTGCACTGAAAAAAAAAATAATAATAAAAGGGGGGAAAAAAAAAGCGAAAAAAAAAGGAAAAAAAGAAACCAAATGCATTAGTTTACTGCAGTGGTACAAAAACCTACATTTGTTGGTAGCTGTCCCATAGGAGACAAGGAGACAAGCCCTCCCTTTGATGTTAGCCATAAAAGTACTTCTCACAAAACAGAGTGACGTTTCAGGACAGGGCTTGAACCCAAATTTCTGTTTTTCTGATTTTAATCCACTTATTAGTTTGTCTAATTAGCTTTGTCACACTATATATTTCTGGTTCAAAGAAGTGACAATCTATCTTGCAGAAGATACAAAATTTATGCAGAAAAGAAAACAAGAGTGAGTCAGTAGTACATAAACCCAGAAAACATATAGTATAAATTTTGGACAGCTAGAATATAAAATACAGGAAATTGAATTATTGTAGTGGGGAAAAAAAAGGACAGTTTTGTTCACCTCTAGGCCAAAAAAAAAACACATTATAAATCCTAATTTGAAACTGTGAACATTCAACATGATAAAGGACAAACAAAAAGAAAACAAGCACAGCAACTGAGAGCACCAAACATAAGAAGTTTTAGTCAGACGTCATATTTTAGTAAGAGCTTTTCCTCCTACATAACACATCCCAAACCATATAATTTGGTAAGCATAAGCAGCAATTGCTCTTGAAATCAAAGTTTCCTTTTAGAAAGAAAATACATTTTTAACTGCTTTAGGTAGTGAAGGACCACATGTTTTGAGAAGAACTGAAGGTTAAGAGTCTACCTTTGTTTTTCTGGAATAAAACCCCAGTGATGTGACCTCACAACCGTGAATGCTGAGCAAGCTCCCCTGCGCTCTAGAACTGGCTGTCACGGTTTCACAGCTCCCAACGTGCAACCTTAGCTAAGAAAGGCAGCACAAGGGTCTTCACTGCGACAAAAGAGAAGCAGGTAAGATACAATATGGAAAATATTTACTCACAATTTAATGCTGGGTGTTTGATTTCTTGGTAAAAGCACTCAATCAGTCCACCAAAAGAAAAAGAGATGTAAAATATCTAATATATTTTTAAAGCCTAATTATTGAAAATTGACAGGAGGAGGTGCTGAGAGACAGTGAGTGCACAAAGGAGCCTGCTGACCTCTTCATCCATAAAACCTTTGGGAAAAGATCTCCTGACACGTCTTTACAGCAAAGCGTGCTCTGAAATGCAGTGGCAACATCTCAGTGTTTGTGAGACTGTCCTGATGAATCTGCCTGCTGTTCACTCCCTCCTTCAAGGAAGAGAACTCATGGATTTATCTGAGATGTTCACTGCTTGTTGACAAAGGCAGATTTTCCTCACAGCCACTATGTCATATATTACTTAAATAATGAGTAACGGGTTGTTTCTTATCCTTTGCAAACTGTGTATCACTGGAGGTGTTTGTTCTACTTTTGAACAACATAGCACAAAAAGTAGCAGACGTAAATTATGTGGGATTGCACCTCTATATTACTGTACTATTACAGTAAACAAAACTTCTGTGGGTCCACACATGCAGAAAACATACATTTTTTCTGAAAAAAAAAAAGACAGAGCAAGAGTAAACACATTCACATCTTCTCACACAACATAAATTACTGCAGAAATGCTGTTCTTCCCCTTGTATCACATACATTAATATTGGTTATTACATATAAATATATATTATATTATAATTATAAATATACATCAAAAGATGTAAACAGCACAGGTTGGCTGTTTACAAGTTACAATTTCCTTTAAAGTTCAGGAACACTGGGCAGCAGCTGATCTACATATTTGCCTATGCAAATGGCAGTTGTCAGCTATCCAAGTGAAGAGTTTGAGATGAGATAATACAAGGCTCCTCTCCCAGAATGACTGCAATTGACTAGTGATTATGAATGCCAAGCAGTAAGACCAGCTCCTTTTAAGTACATCACACTGGATTCTGAAAATAGAGGCACCCAAATCATTTGTCACCTTGGAAAATCATTCACTGTTAATTTTTAATAACCTGACTCATACCGCATTTATGGAATGACCTGAATAGTTTTATCTGATAGTTTCTTAATGTAACATAATTTAATTACAGCCATTAGAATTTACAGTTAATGCCGCATGCTTTTGTATTCCTTGAGTTTGCTGGCTAACCAAAGTGTCTCTGCACAAATGCCATCCCTGTTTCTCTGGGAGAGGCAGCCAGCACCCCACATAGCAGCGCACTTGTGCCTGAAGAGTTCCTTCTTTTACCCTGCTAGATCCGAGGATCCCGTTTCTACAGCATCAGTTAAAACCAAAGGAAAGAAAACAAAAAGAATATACAAAGAATGGTAGAAATAAAACAAAGTATTAAGATACCTGCTTTGTACTGTTCAAGAAGGCAGAGTAAGGACTTCCTAGAAAACTTGTCTAACTTCCACAAGGAGAGGCTTTACAGGATTTTGAAGGAAGAGCAAAGGGACTTCAAGAAGGAAATCAAAGCCTTCTGCAAAGCAAATAAGAATTTCCATGAGGAGATAAGAGCCTTCCAGAAGGAGAGCAAAGCCTTATGGAAGGAAATCAACACCTTCCAGGAAAATAACAAAGCTGTCAAAGAAGAGATCAAGAATGTTTTAGAACAGAGCGAGGACTTCTCACAAAAGATCAGAGTCATCCAGATGAAGAAAAATGTCTTCCAGAAACAAGTTGGTAACATTCAGGAAAAGCTTGAAGAATTCTGGAATAAAATGAAGGTTGCTGAGGATTTGATTGAGGTTCTTGGTGAAAGGAATAAGGCTGGCCAGAAAGTGGTCAAGGCTTTCCTAAAACAGAATCAAGATATCCAAGAACAGAATAAAGCCATGTATGAGAAGAACAAAGTCCTGCAAGGTAAGAATAAAGCAATGCGGGAAAAGAACAGGCCTTCCTGGAAGAACCACAAAGTTCTCTGGAAGAAGGACAAGATCTTCTGGGATGAAGAGATGGCCATTTCAAGCAGCAAACTCATTCTCTGGGAAGAATCCATAGCTTTCAAGGAGAATGACTGGAAGATTCAAAAGGAAAAAGAAGCTCTGGGGGATGTGGTGGAAGCCCTGAAGTATGAGAAAATTTCCCTATTTAAAAATGTTTATATTCTTCCAGGAGAGGAGAAACTACCTGAAAGAGAAGAGAAAGATCTTTGAGACAAGCACAGACCAGCCGTGGGCACTGGAAGTGGAGCCTCAGAGCAAATCAGGCAGATCTGAAACACGACTTCACTTTCAAGCAGAATGCAGATGGGCTTTAATTCTTTTTCCTAAAAATATTTACCTAATAGCTAAAATATTGCTTTAGCTTTATGTTTTCTTTTAATGTTTTGCTCTATTTTATTCTGATTTAGTTACCATTTCTCTTTGCTTGACTTACAGGCTTTAGCAATCAAAATTATTAACTGCAATTCTCGCAGTGCTCCAATGAGGAGTGATGGTGAATTAATTATAAACAGATGGTTCCATTTCTAAGTATCCCACTGTCAAAATTAAAGCCGTAGTATATTATCTACTGTTACTCACGATTGCATTTGCACTTTTTAAAATTTCCACCTTATAACTGTCAAAAAGACTTAACTGAAAATTTCTGAAGTTGTTTAAAATTAATTGCTGTTACAAGTTTTTTCCTTAACCAACCATTAAAAAACATTTCAAAATGTCTAAATCACCACAAAATCAGATTTGGAGCAGCACTTTTACTTCTCATCTAGTTCAGTTCAATAATTTTAAAGCAAGTACATTAGCTGTACCTTCTATAATATCACTTGTTTGAATCAATGCGTTCAGAAAAAAGTAATGCAACTACCCTTCTGTTTCTGAAATCAGAACAGGACATCGTACAGAGGCAGCACACGGCTGTGGCTGCTCACACACTGGATGAGGTTGACATTGCACTATCTGGATTCAGTCATACCTCTTTATTTATGCTCTGTAAAAAGCAATCCTAATGACACAGCTGCTTCAGCAACCTCAGTAACAAATCAATAAAGCGATCTTTTCACAATGCTAAAATCTTTTCTTCCATAGAGTTGAAAAATATATATCAGGAAAGAATTGACTGATTTTGATTCATGAATTTTCTGAGAACAGGAAAAGGAGTTATTTCACAAGTGTGATCACTTATAAATGTCATGTCTCTTTCTCATTACAATTCTTAAGCTGTTGCCTACCCACAACACTTAGGAAAACAAATGCAAGCTCCTGTAATAATTCTGAAATACGGCCATCTTAAAATCAGAACATAATTCCCATGGGGGTAGGCCAGTATATGAAATGGAATTGCTAAGAAATGCTCTCTCACCAATATGGGTTTTCAAAATAAGTCTTAAAGTGACTTATCACAGAAAGAGAATCATTACTGGAAACTGCCTGTTTCACATATTTCTTGGTCATGAGGACATCATTAACATGATTAAAGGAAATCTTTCACCCTCTCAAATATATTTAGCAGAAAATTTCTCATACTAGTCCTAACGTATACTCTGACAGTACTACTTATTAAGGACACAGCTGTAACCTTCAGAATAAGAGTGTAGCTTTTGCAGAATGTCAGCCAAAATCAAGCAGTGACTTTCCTTATCTCTTCAGAATCTAAGTTATTTACTACAAAGGCAAGAAAAATAAAGCCCAAAGGAATTTAATACTGGTAGGTATTTCATTAATGTCCATTAGGACAAGGAGAGCAGATGCGATGTCTGAAGAAGATGGTTTTGATATAGGGAGCTATAAACTAGACAATCAAGATGGACTTGGAAACGAGGCCACAAGTAAACAAGGTTGCCGGAACTCGCCTGGAGAACAAGAGTAGTAAAGGACATTTAGTAAACAATACACAGGACATGACTTCTAATTTGACTGGTAACCAGGAAAAGTCTGCTTGATTTCTCGGACATATTGACAGGCAAGATGGGAACTGTGAACTCATCTGTATGAGGGGAAGCATAGAGAGGAGCTGGGGGACAGGGGTATCACTTCTTTGCTCAGGGAACTGCTTTTGAGTATCCCAAGGCTGGCACATTTTACGGTGATGGGTCCTGTCAAATTTTGTCATTTGCATCATACTACATTTTCTCTCGGATTGTAATTCAGTTTGACAGAGAAAAACAGACCAGCTGAGACTTGACATGTTGTGGCAGTTAACAGATATTTGCATATTTGCCAATAGTTCAGTTCAAATAAATCTCACTGGCAACAGACTATGGAAACAGCAAAAGCAATAAGATAAAAAGCTCTCTCTCGTGCAGAAATGAAATCAGAGTCTTTAAAGTAGTTGGAAGCCTCTACTCTCCATGTCTGGATACACAAGAAGGTAAGTATTGTTTGGGTGCAGAGCGTAAACTCCCCTTTATTGTACTCTACCAAATTAATTCTTTATTCCAGTGGAATGGAAAAAGCAAGTAAATTTTCAGACTCTTTCCATTCACCTCTCACGGATCTGTGTCCCTGAGACACAGCACCAGGGAAGCCATCAATGGTGCAAGTACATCCCTTCAGTACTCACAGCTGTCTTCCCACAAAAGAAGGGGCCATGATTTATACACCAGCAATTGCCCAGCTGGTTGCACCTATGCCATGCTGATGTAATTAGAAGATTGCCCTCCTCAGGAGACACTCCAGGTACAAACACTGACTATTCTGGTATGCATGTGCAGGTGGCACACTGTCCAGCCCAGGTCATTGCTGTCACCCTCATGAGGACTGAAACAGTCCCAGCAGACCCTTCCATTGGTGAGCGGGGTCTTCCAGTATGGCTGGAAATTCAGCTTCAGGTACGTCCTTGTTAGAGAGAAACAGGTCTCAAAACATAAACCAACAGATGTATTCTCACTTTAGATAGGACATGAAGTAGGTACCTGTAGAACTATTGCTTAGCTCAGAAGTTCAGTGAGAAAAGACCATGGAAAGCTCAGATTCATTAAATTGGCTCAGCTCCACAAGCTTTGAGAGTATACTGTTAATTCACTCTGTCCCAGAAGAAATCTTGCTCCGTGCCAGCCTAGGAAAGTGGTGATAAAACTGAACTTTTCTAAATTTACTCCATAATATTCCTTAATGAAGTAGGTCAGCAATTAAATCTAGCATATTATCTATCAAATCTCTACTCATAAGAAAGACATACTGACCACTGAGATGGCCCTAAAATGAACTGCAGTTAGAAGGATACAAAGACATAAATTATTTCAGAAGTTCTTTTTCTTTCTAGGAACAAATTATGTAGACATGATAAAGCTAAAGCATCTTTTGCAGTGAAAATGTTCAACTGGAACAAGTGCCTTTTTTCTTGGCTTAATGGATTTGTCTCTCAGCTCTTGACCTTTGCTCAGATTTACATGTTATTAACTGAGGTGCAGAGGAGCTAGATACAGCAAGTAGGTGAGGGGGGGAGTGCGGGGTCCAAAGATTGTGTTTAGGTTGGAGTATACAGATATTGCAATTAGGGAGGAAAAACAAACAAACAAACAAAAAATCCACAAAAATCTACATTGGTTTGATTGCTTGGAACTTGAATATAATCGAACAGGGAGATTTGAAGAGCATGTCACTTCAAGTCTTACGATCCTGTCACTATCATGTTGTTTCCAAAGACAATCAGTATCATTAGGCAGATCCTGCATGAAGCTGAGATGCTCCTAGAAGTTGCTAAACATTCTCAGGTCTAATAACAGTAAGAACTCTCCAAATGAGGTGATTGGTCCCTTAAGCTGCAAAAGCCAGAATCTCAAGAGACTGTAGCATAACAGTGTCACTTTTATATGGCTTAATCTCAGCTATATTATCAAATTGGTACACAAGTTGTAAAATAATTAAAAATGAGCAACAGTGAAGTCTGCTATAAATATTTGTGCTTCAGTGCTAATTGATGCCATTATAAACACTAAAGAACAACTTCTCCTCTAGTGTAACTCCAGTGAATATATATAGGTGCACTAAGGATAAATTATATCTAACAACCTTTGCATGGTCAAACAAAATAATACTGTCATGGAATGATTAAAAATGGTCTCTATAGCTGCTGCCCTGAAGCAAAAAGAAACAGAGTCAATACAGTAGGTACAGCAGATGTGATTAACACTGTAAAACTCTTGGTAGAATCTTTTCAACCTGGTAATACAAGTGTGAACTTCACAGCACTGATCTGTACTTTAAAGTGCACTAGATCTGCCCAGGAGTAGGGATCTGGCACATAGAAAAGACGTGTAAAATTTGTTAAAAAGTAGTATGAAGAAGCGTCATGTTTTAACCTGCACTGAGCTTGGCTTACAGATGTTCTTTATGCTTGTTTATCAGTAAGCTTGGTCCATAAACAGTTTCCATTGATTACTGTCTGTTCTTTCACATTTTCCTTCCATTGAGTAGCTCAGCATGGAATCTGTGCTGCTCTGTCCATTGAACAAGTGAGTCCTGAAGTCTTTTGGCTCAATTATTCCATTTCTGCTTTCTGTTTCTGGGCTTCCCTTATTACTTGACACACTGGCATTGGTTTCCAATTGTTTTCTTCTCTCGACTTTGCCATCCTCTTTCCATCTCTCCTTTCACGCCCAAATTTTTAAGCCAGGAAAAGCCCTGCAGTAGAAGTAATTCCCATTGCAGCACTTTGTTACCCACAACTCTTTTTCTTTTAGTTCAGTGACAATTTGGCAGTGTCACCATGTGAAATAAATAAATAAATAGAGAGATAGATGAAAGATCTAAAACTACAAGTAAAAATGGAAGAAAACTTACAGATAAGAAGGCTTTTTTTGTAGTTTTATTTTTGCTGCTGCTTCCACAGTAGTATTTTAAAATCAATAGACTTTGTTTTGCTCCATTTCTATGAGTTGAACATGGTGTAGTTGTCAAAGGCAAGAAACTACTGTGGGTGACAAGATGTCTGAGAGGTCACAAGAATAGTTCTTTGTCACTTAAAGAAGAAAAGGTAAAGGCAACTTTGAAGGAATAGAAGCCAATATAACAAGAGATCTGTGTCTTTCATTGTATGCTTACGAAACCTTCTTGCTTTCATGTCTCAATCCCAATCTGAAATTTTGACAGATGCTCACTTTGCTGAGGACACATCTCATTTCCAGGCACTACCCAAACAGGAAATGGCCCCTAGACTCCATCTCCATCCTGCTCATGATCCCATCACATAACCACAGCTGAAGCGACTGCATCCAGCTGCCTCTTCTGCCAGAGCAAATAGAGTATCCCCTTCATCTCAGGTAAGTTCCTAGGCACAGATTGGTTCCACTTTAAACGGACTGTTCTGTCTTCTGTCTTTGGCTTCCATCCCACCACACTGCTGGCGCTCCTTCCAACACATGGCAAACACAGTCCTCATTGCTACAGCAAACTGAATAATTCATAACAAATGAATCTGCTGATTAGTAATTTTCCTGAAGTTTTCAAATTGTGAAAGCATCACTTAATGAGTTCATGGAGGAGCCAAGCCGTTAGAAGTAATCAACCTCTTCAAAGGAAGAAGTCTCAGTGTGAGATTTCTATCATCACGGCTCTTCCATTTCACCTTTTCATACGCACAAATCTGTTCCAAGCATCCCATGAAAAAACAAGCTGAGCTCAATGTTCACACCCTCAGAGAACTTTAGCAACAACGGCAAGAATTGGACTCACTGTACAGATTAAATTTCTCTACAAATATTTAGACTTTCTCTTTTTCTCTCTTTGCAACAATTCAGAGCTGGCCAAGACATCCACCAGTGTCTTGCAATGGCACCTGAAGCATGAAAATCGAAGAGCAAGACCTCAGAATACATCAGGAATTTCGCAGTAATGGAGAATTTGAGATTAGTTTCAAAACACTTCAGATTATACTTCCAAGTGCAGCCATCACACATGTTGAATTTCTTTGAAATTTTAGTATGAGGGAGCTTATGCCAGGTATATACAAAGCAACATAAGATGCGTATTACTGTTGATGATTTGATACAGATATCTTGTACACACCTCTCGCCCTCATAATTCTTTGTTGTTTCTTTGACTAACCATGAGAAGCATTGGACTGCTAGAATTTAAGATTATGTTTGAGGTACGCAGACATGATTCAGGCTCCAGAGATACGATCACCACAGAAAATGAACAAGTTATGATGCTGCATCCTGCGCTTTAACCAGTACGAGGTGTTTGTTGTTCTTTCACTGCCTAACCTGCAGGTGTACCATTATAAAACTATGCTTTTATCTATTTATTTATTTATGTCAGGACCACCCAACAAAATTGAACGTGCACAAGATACTATTTTTCCTGTGGGAAAGGTTGATAGCCAGTGAAAACAAAATTGATGCATTTATTTACTGGTACATGCTTCATCCCTCTTTCCAGCTGCAAATCTTTTGCAGGAACTGAAACAAATATATACTTGCATCATTGTGACTTCAACAAGAAGCTAAATGAGCCCATTATGGCTACCGTGTGCTTGACAAGCCACTTACACTTGTTTATTAGGGTACATAGTGACTTACTGTGGCTCAGGAGAAGATTACCCCTCATTACATCACGCATCAGATTATAGCTAAATTATTGTTCTCATAGCACAAGTCTCATGTATTATTCAAATTCTAACCAGTGCATTAACTCTGCCACTCAGCCAAGATTACAGCTAAAAATAGACAGTACATGTCCTACTTCAGAACATGTTCAACGTTACTAGCAAAGGCATCTCAGATTTCACATGTGCTCACATTTCACATCCTTGACCTTCAAGAGAATTTGAAGAGTAAGAGCCGGTTGTAAATAATTGAGGGAAGAGTAAATGAAAGCATGTAGATTCTAACCATGCTGTGAATTTTTGCATAGTGATATACAGTGGAGGAGGTAATTACATTTGTTTGAATGTTTATATTTAATTGCTTAGGAATAATACGGCACATTGGCAGGAATAACCATGTTCCTCATCTAGTTAGGTCAGAAGTAGAACAGTGAATTTAAAACTTTTCTAGATTCATAGTAAGAAGTTCTATTTGAACTTCAATGTACCGCCTTCACTGGCCTGGAAAAGTCTTACTTCAGATACTGTGAGTCAGCACAGAAAGAACTGAGGGAATCTTAGCCTTTTACCTCTTATTTACAATCAGCGCTGTTGCAAGTACTCCTTTGTCCTATCACACAGACATATGAGGCTCTCCTCACCTGTTTCCCAGTTCTGAAATCAACACAGAAAAGTTAAGAGCCACTAAAGCCTCAATAACAGTCAAAGGTCATCCAGTGCAGAGCTAGTTCTGTTTGTAATCCAGTCTGAATACTGAACAACAGTATTCTCTACATACAGCTCAAAGGAAGGTATGAACAGAGCGAGCTGAGCAAAATGCAGGATAGGACAGACGGTGTATCATTCCCAACCATTTCTGCAGGAGGGACACAGTTTTCTAATTCTCTGCTTTTCCTACTAGCATCCCTCAAAATCACAGTTCAGCTTTTGGCACACATGCAATTGCGTTCTGACATAGAGCACGCGTCAGGAAAACAGCCATTTTGTCATTTCAGATAAGTCTACAGTTCTTTTCTTCCCTTTTGGAAGGCTTGAGAAAAATCTGTTAGTCTTCCCCCAAGGACTAAGGACTTGAATTTGATGTAAATGACCGACAGCAGGACCAGATTGCCTTAAATGAGCTTTATATAAGTACGAATTAAGCCCTTAGTGTTTTAAATAAATGCTCATCTAGATACAGATTTAGTAAGGAATGGTTCATTAATCAACCTATTCGCTTCTGGTTTATACAGATTATTAGAGGTGCTCTTCTGAAGATGGAATTGGCCTGTGATCTGTTTATAATCCTTTTCAGAGGTCCTTTGTGTTCATTTTCCATTTTCATCCTACTTCCCTGTATTCTGAACATTCAGGGGCTAGAATTAATGAGGTCTATCCCACAGTGCTTCAACAGACCCCAGAGCCAGGAACTCCTGCCAAGGTTAAAGATTAAAAGGGAAAACAAATTCCATTGTATTTTCATCTCTACATGTATTTTTTGTATGACTAATTTGCCATAGTTCTCTGCTGCATTCTTATTAAAAAACTCAGGCTTTGTTATCTGTAATATTTATACGGTTTAAATAACTGTAGAGAAAAGATAGATAGAAGATATCCATATGGTATTGGTGTTGCCTTTTATAAAAGTAAACATTTATTAAAAGTAAAATTCTTGTTAATTGAGCACTTTTCTCTACAAGTATAGAAGGCTTCTGGACTCTAAGGTTGTGTCTTTCTGAAATATGTTATGATATACATCTCTACTGGGAAAAAAATACTTATTTTGGACACTTTATCTCATGTACAAGGTACACAGAGGTACATCCTTCACGTATTCATCATGAAGTAGATCACAGCCTGAATGAGAACTTACCTCTAGATAAGAACAAACCCATTTTTGCTCCTCACAAAGAAAGAAGGAGTTATATTTTATTGCAAATGACAATAATTGCACAGCGGAGTCGTTCCGAACACAAAACCTCTTCAAAGTTTCATGGAGCGATTCAAGCACTGCCTTTGTCTCCTTCTGACAGTTTCTCTCCTAGAATCCTATTCTAGCTCTAGAGGAGATCTTATTTAGCTTACAGAAATGCATAATGGGAGAGCAAAGATCTAGTCGAAATTAGGTTTTATTGAATAACAAGACTGAGTCTCTAATTTGACAAGCAATATCGTCAAAGAGCCGAAGAAAGAGAATTGAAAGTTACAGCTGACCTTTATTTCTGGTTCTTGAACTGGTTCTTGAAGATGTGCAGTCTCTGCAGTAATGTTTTGCACAAAGGATGTTGAGACAAGCTGACATGCACAAAGATTTATTTGCACAGTCTGTAACTGATGGCATACATCAGCTCTGCTGCCGTCAGTGTCCTTCTTTGGGACCTTTTATATCTTTTTACCAAAGTGCTCCATAGTAAGAGTGGAAACTGAGAAACTGTTTGTTAGAATTTTATTACACTTGTAAAAGATGAGCTCATCCAAGAGGAAACTGAGTTGGATGGTGTTGATGGTTTTCTTTTGATTTTTCTGATGAATATCTGGCAAAATTTTCTGGCAAAGAACGCGGTCATTTCTAAAGAGAACAAAGGGCTATTTAAAATCTTAAGTAGAAAATCTCTTTCATTTTCAATACTGTAGTAATTCTTCTAAAAAGAACTTGATATTTTTGACATTTATGCTCAATAACTAGCACTGAAATGGGAATAAGTAGCTTATCTGTGCTGACAAACACACCTCTGGAACTGTCACAGAAGTGGAAAAATAAGAGTTAATCTTGATTAATGTTGAGCTAAATCTCCAGAGTCCAGAAGCCTTCATTATCTCCACCCCGCCCCAGCAAAACCATTTTTCTTGCCTTTGTAGATCTATAAATCAAAGAGTGGACGTTTTTAATAAATAACCCACACATTAATTTAAGTGTTCCACCACCCAAAAAAGGTCAAAATGGCAGGAAGATTTTAACAAGAAGCAGCTGCTCTTGCACCTGTAAGAAACACCAGAACTCTCAGCAGTACTTTCCCCTTATCAGGGCAGACAAGCAAACTAAGTGATAAATACATTAGAAATTAATTGTAGAATTTATCATGTAGGTAGCAGAGCCTTCAAAGCAGCACCTTGCACAAATAAGAACAGAGCGCTTAGCTGACCTTTAAATACCACTAATGAAATGGCTGGCTGCCCAGGGGCAGGAGGGGCTCCATCGTTCTCAGTTGCTGGGAAGGAACAACCCAAAGACCCATATACAACCTAAAGCTCTCTTTTCATCTGCTGCCCTGCTGTCTGTTTTACTGGCATCGCACTCTGAAATTCCATTATGTTTGTTGTCCGCTCTGAAATGTGACCAGAGATAAACACTTCAACTGCTTGAAATAAAAGTCTACTTTGCAGTCCGTCTCCTGAGTCACACAGAGCATGTTTGGGCAGCAGCATTTCTAAGAAGCAGGCATGGTGTGTGGAGCAAGAGTCATAGAGCATAGCCAGCTGTGTACAGCTCCTTCTAGCGCTCGTCCTGCCTGCAATTTTCAAACCCCAGCTAAAACTCCATCTGTTTCGCTTGTGTGTTTTCTACCACACAATGGCATCATAAGGTGCAACTAGTAGGTTTTGTTTCCTCCATAGGATCTCGATGTGAAGAAGGTGTCAAAGCATTCGAGCGTCTAAAAAAACTATCTTTGACTTTTAAAAGTGAGCGTGGTTTAAGAAATGCAGCTAAGAATTTGCAAGTGTCCATCTCAGAACTGTACAGTCATAGACCAAATCACAGCTGGTGTATGAAAGAGGACAGACCTACCATTCCAAAAAATACAGATGGACTATACCTCCATAAACAAATGCTCCCATTCACTGTGAATGAACACCAGGAAACAGGCTGTAAATGCTTTTGTATTCTATCCTCAGCAACATGATTTAGAAGTTTGAAACCAATTAAAATAAGCCAAGGACTTAATGCACCTAAAGGACAAATATATAAAGTAGTAAGGAAGTAAATTCCCTTTTGCAGCATTGTTCACAGCAGCAAAATCCTCTGTTCATAGAATTTGTACCTCCAGTCACAGCCCATTCATCTGTGTGGGATATTTCAAAACATATCAGTGGGATTCATTTTAGACTTACTATTCTGTCTCCTGACTCATTATGGTCAATTGAATAAAACTGGCACATTGCAACCATTTTATTGTTCGATCTGTGTCAAATGCTTACCTAAGGAGATGACTAGCTCCCTAAAAGTGCCTACTTTTTTTCTCAGTTACAAAGGGAGCCCAGCTTAGAGAAATCCATTCCTGGTTGATCGATTGCAAGATTAACCAGAAGCCAGTGGACTATGCTGTCACTTATTAATTACTCAATTTTATTTATTTTTAATAGGTAGCAGGAAATAAGCATCCTCCCACAGCAAATTGATATGCTGATATTTTATTATATAGGTTAATAATTATCTCTGCTTTTAAAATGCATCGTAATTCATTAAGTAAAATATTTCTATAAGAAAATGGAGATTAGTCCCCAGAAGTACCCAGAAATCTCCCATTCACAGAAAGAAGAGACAGTTTTGCCACAGATAACCTGAATTCTCATTCCCACCAGAATGAGGGTCATGTTCATTTGCAAGCTCAGTTCTTTAAGCAAGTTGGAAGCCTTTAAGATGCAAGTTTCTCTACAAGTATGAGTTGACATTATTGCAACATTCATCTTCCACTAAAAATTTAGCTCTAATTACCCTTTAAATTACAAAGCATCTTGAAGCACAACCACAGCCTGCATGAGTTATTTTCAGAGATGTATCTTGTAATATACAGGCACAATATCCTCTAAGGGCCAACTTGTAAACAAAGAAATCCTGCATCATCATCCACTCTGTAACCCAAAAGAATTTCACTTGGTTGTCCCGTGACATTTTCAGGACATAAATCCCTCAGACACTACTAAGCCCATTTCAGAACAGAATTCTATCTGATTATGCATTTAAAGTTCTAATTTTTATCATTTACTATCATATTTATAAGTCCAAGACCAGCAGCCACCAAACATATATCATGCAAAAAAAAATCTGTCTGTATTCAATTTTTCCCCTGCGATCCAAAATACAGACCTTATCGCAGCATTAAATTAGTATTGCATACTTTTATAGCTGGGTCCTGTGACATTTTAAGAGATTTTTTAGTAGTATGACAAATACTGAAAGCTGTGGCTATTATATGACTTTTTACAGTCTTTATCAATGCACTGATTTACCACTGAAGGTTTTATAACAACAGTATATAGAGCAACTGAAGTCCCATGGTACTCACATTAAGTACTCCATAGCTGAGGCACAGGTTAACCAGGATGGCTCTGTTTTACTGGGAGTAGAGGATGCATAAGGGACAAAAACTTTGGTACGGAGGGGTCAGTCTCATAAAGTGCAAGTAAATAAAATCTGCTGTGCTGTGTTTTTCCACCACTTGTACACTTCCATAAATCTCTTCTCTGTTTCTCGAGTTTTAGCACTGCTTATTTGCAGAGTTGTTAGGTGGGAACAGGCACTGCTGTGTGCTTCTTAGCTGAGGTTCAAATTCACTCTGTATTGCACATAACTCTACCAAAAACCACATTATTGCAGTTCCTTTTGGAAACAATCTGTACATCAAATCCCACTGAGTGCTAAGCCAGAGATGTAGCCAGCTTTCTTGGCTCTGCTTTCTACATCACTGGTATCTTTATAAAAGTTAACTTCTATTTTTGTCAAGTATCTACTGTCCCATTTCTGGTAGGAACAAGCAGTTCCTACAACTGAATGCTGCAGAAGAGGGGCTTCTGCCTCTCCCCCTTGCTGGCAGCTGCCCCATTGCCCCTGATCACATCACACCCTGAAGCTGGGGAAGTCATCATAGAATCATAGACTGGCATGGGTTGGAAGGGATCTCCAGGATCATCGGGTTCCACCTGCAGCAGGCAAAGCTGCCAACTGCTAGATCAAGTACTAGATCATGTTGCCCAGCGCCCCATCCAACCTGGCCTTAAACACCCCCAGGGATGGGGCATCCACAACCTCTCTGGGCAGCCTGTTCCAGCACCTCACCACTCTGTCAGTGAAAAACTTCCCCTAACATCTAACCTAAATAATCCCTCGTTTTGTTTAAAACCATTCCCCCTTGTCCTATCACTATCTACCTGTGTAAAAAGTTTATTTTCCTCCTGTTTATAATCTCCTTTTAATTACTGGAAGGCAGACTTCTCTAGGAGAGGTATTCCAGCCTCACAGTTAACAGCAGTTCCCCTAAACCAGGGGTGTCCTGCATACACTGTGTAGTGCAGCCAGCCTGGGCCCCTTTGCATGACATGAGATGGCACCTACAGATCTGCATCCCCTGTCTTCCCCACACACTCTGCTGCCATCACTTCCTGCAGGCAGCCTTTGCCATATATTTTTCTCATGGAGATAAATGTGAATTTCCAATCTAAAAAGAAAAGTCGAGCATGGGTTTTCTTTGACGTGATTATATTAGGAATGAAGAACTTGAGTTGATTTTAAAAAAGTAAAATATTAATAATAAAAAAGCTGGAGTCCATTGAGAGCTGAGCTTCTATTGCTTTTTGAACTTCTAGACAAGAGTTACAGCTTGCCATTGAAAAAAAACACTTCAAAGAACTGTAATTATGGCTCATCAGACAGTGACTGGACAAACTATGATCTTTCATGATCAAATTACAAAATATTAAATTGAGATGAATTTCTATCTAGAAGTACACCATCAGATTAAATCAGCAGTTCCACCTGCACATATAGATGGAGATTTGACACAAACCTTTTAATGTTGTGAATGTTCTGAATAAATGAAGTAGGAGTTAAAAGTTTAGATTTTTAACCAGATGTGTCTTTTTTGTTCAGGTTCAGTGAGGACGCTGCCTGCAGACCTACCAGATCTTATTGCAGAAAGCAACATAGAAGTCTAATACTTCAGAAATATAATACATAAAATAATAATAACAACAACAACATGGTCTGGATTAAATCCCATTGATTTTTAAAGGTTGTTTTTTAAAATAAATAAATAATAAATCTCTTTTTGTATACATAATACATGTATGCACTGGCTAGTATTTGGAAAGCCCTGCCTTGCTAAAATGCTGTGTTTTCTTTATTTACCTTGAAAAGAAGGATCACACAATCAGCATTAAGACTTTCTCTACTCCTTCTGAAAACAACTGCCATTGGCAATTCCATCAAAATCAGATTTTAATATTTTTCTTTCGTTTCTGCAGGAAACAGACAGCTGCTCCTTCAGATTGAATGATCTGACTCATGTTAGAAAGCATCAAAGCATTATGTTTCCAGAAGATGAGATAGAAGGCACAGCAAATGTTTGTGCAAGCAGCCCATCCCAATTCCAAGAGCAGCAGATGTAATACTTTAATAATTCAGGATACACAGACTGAGTTCAAGGTGAATTGGTGCCTAAACAGCAGGAAAAGTTTTTCTCAGATTACATAGAAAGGCAATAGGAATAACAAATTATTCTAAAACCTAAATTATTCTAATTGCCCACACAACCTTTCTGGCATGATGAAGCTGTATGTGTATGTGCCCATTTACGCTTTGATGAGGTATGGAGCCAAGGCATGTTATGCCACTGCCTGTTTTGCAGTGATAGGAGGGTGAACAGTTGGGGGTATTTGATTAAAAAATACATACAGCAAGTGTCTTCTGTTCTTCTGATGCAGTAGTGCCAGTGAAGCCCTTTGTTTCCATATGATGTAAGAAGAATCAAGCAGCTTAGATAAAGGGTTGTTCTATCGTTCTGGTTTCCAAAAGTAACAACATCAAAGGAAGTGAGAAAAATAATCACAGAAGAGCAAAACACGTGCACACACACTGTGTTTTGATACCTCCTAACTTTCACCCCCAAGACAAACATTCCACAGTGAAGTAAGGACACCACTGAGTCTCTTAACTTCCATCCATTTTGGATCCCAGCATTTTAAAGCAGTGAAAGACAGGTGAAAAAGTGGAGGGGATTGCACGCTTTCTGCTACTCCAGAAGAAAGGAAAATGGAGCAAGTGAGTTTTTCATACAATGGTGGATTATAGCAACAGTGGCAACATGGATAAGATCTGTAAGCAACTCAAAAACCTACTCCATTTACAGTGCTAACCTCCAGCTGCTGAAAGCAGACACTATTCTACCAATGCAGGGGAAAACTAAGTGGAGCTGGGGCAAGGTGAATTTGCAAACGCTTTGCTATGACTTTGGAAGTACTTCATTACTGCAGTGTTTTCATCCTTCACTGGAAAGCTCAACAGCTATTTTCCCTGCCTGGCTGAGGAGGTGTTATAGTAGGAAGATGACCCTAGCTGAGAATAGGATTCTCTCTCCAGCCATGGAAATATTAAAACAAATCAAAACATGCTTATAATCCAGTGAGCTCGCTGTTGATAACACTTCCCACACAGTAGTTCAGATGACCTCTGAATTACAGAATCACAGAATCACCAACGTTGGAAAAGATCTTCAAGATCATCCAGTCCAACCATCCACCTAAGGGTTGAAAGGTTTGATATTTTCTGTTGGCTAACTTGTACACAACAGGTAAAACACTTCCTCACAGTAATCAATGTGAACAAGAACAGGTCACTGAAAGTCCTCCGAGCTCTTCAGGACACACGTGCTCATGCAGTATTGCTTCATGACCTCAGGCTGGATTTGTGAACTTTCTAGTTTTTCTGGTAGGAAAGTATGTGTTAAAACAGACACAAAAGGAAAATATATTTTGTTTCCTATGTGCCAGTCTCTCATAAACTGAAATTTCCAACAAAGCTCACCGTGAAAAATCTTGCAGTTGTCTCACTAGTAATGCCATCCACTGTTTTCTTATATTACCAGCCTCCTACTGCCCAAGAAGCTGATGTAGTTACAGTTTTCATAGCTATATGGCCAAGAGCAAAACACCTCCCACTGAGAAATAGCATTGTTTCCCAGGTGCTCAATGCTATGAACTTCCCAACTCCCATTCTCCCTTCACGTTTCACTGGGTAAAGGTCCAACAGCGTTGAGCCCTGCTGTTTGTGATTATTGCAAATATTTCAGTTCTTAAAGACCTGTGAGTGGAAAAGTTGCACAGAATTCAATTATTTTGTCATTTTTAATGCATGGATAGTTCAGTCTTTTCTAATGTTCTAATGTAGCAATGCTGGATCTTTGTAAACACTGCATTTTTCTTCCCAGGTTAAATTTAGTTTCTCTTGGGATTAAAAACATTTCTCCCATAATTTCTATAGTACTACATCTTAGTACTATAGTTACTAACACTAATTTACATCTTAGTACTACTTTTATAGTACTAAACCCTTATGAAGCTACTTCAGCAGCTTCATTACCACAATGTGAATCATTTATCAGCATCATCCCTACAGCCTGCTCTGGATCTTCTCCAGAAAACTTGTACAGTCCAGGATGGATGTCAGCAGCAAGAGATGACCAGACTTTAAAATCAGAAGACTTTTGGAGGAAAACAGAATGAAATACAGTCTGTAAATATTTCTGTGTTATCATACATATTTAACTGATCCCTGTCATGCTTCTTGAAGCTGCCTCTCTGCGGCACTCTACTGCTGGCTGGGTTCCTGTCTTACAAGCCCTTTGCAAACAAATCCTCATTTACACCACAGTGCTGCCATACTAAAGAGGAGTTCCTCCACTCTCATCAGGTTCCTTCCATAACCTTTATCACCAAATGATGGAGGATTTGAGTACTGTTAGTGTCTTATGATGGCAGATTTCAGGGGATTGGATGGACATAAACATTAGGCTCATTTTGAGCACAGAAGGTACCAACTGAGCTGTTTACCTACAGCACTTTGACTTAATCAGGCTGCATGCATGGCTTCTGCTTATATACAGACAAGAAGGGCTTGGGGTCAGTCCCCATCAAGCAATGGGGAACAGTGAAATATCTTCCATTGGTTTGAACTGCTGCAGGTGTTGGGGACAGGGAGAGGTATCTCCCAGACACGTTATAGAATCACATGGAATATCCTGAGTAGGAAGGGATCCATAAGGATCATTAAAGAGTTCTGTCAATGCATTCACTGAGTGCAATAGTATTCAGCTAATTCTGTGATCTGCTCACAATATCAGTATTTGGATATGGAAAGGTATACAGATAATCATAAAGAGGCCTAGAGTAGCTTGGAGGGCTCCTACAGTCCTTGCAAGACCAACACACACCAAAGATCAACCCCAAAAGCAGATATTTCAGCCTGCACTTCTGCAGCAGCTCAGTGCTTTCTCAGCTGTTAATGTGATTCCAGCAGGAAACCAGCCCATGTCTTTGCCACAGTGACTGGCAAAGTTATCCCACTGGAGCTGGGGATAACACAGGGAAATCTGATAAGTAGATTCCAGAAGTGCACTGGCTGCAGTGTGACCATCTGCATGAGAACAGGCCCACCTGAGTGAAGTCTGAAAACCCAGTTTGATGAATGCCTGGTTTGATGAAAAGGGGTAGCTCTAAAGCTTATCTGGGATCGCAGCCATACAATACTTTCCCATTCATTATACATCATACTACAATCCATCCAATATAGATATAGCTAGTGGGTTATCTATATCAAGCAAGTTTTAATATTGCTCTTATTAGAACTTGATTTCATTAAACATTTAAAAAAAACAATGTTTATTGAATTTGGTCATATACTTTAAAAGTTTTGTACTGTGGTAGACTGACATCAGTGAGGATTACCTGTGAGTGATTGCCCCCAGCACAGACTGACAGCCCAACCCCTCTCAGGGCACTTCTGCATGAGAAGGGCTCTTCATTTGCAGCACCTGCTTCCTTTGCAGCTCTGGATCTAAGGAGTCATCTCTTCACGAGACAAATTGATAGTCAACATCAAATGAAGCTCTTACGAAAGATACTCGTTTCTTCCTTAGCACAGTCATTTCACAAATAGAAGAGATGTTTAATTATACTGTGTATGAAAACAGCAGCTGAGTGAAGGCATTTTACTGAAAAGAAGAAAAAAAAAACCAACCAAAATGCTGTGGTTCATCTAAATGCTAAGAAAGTACAGGAGCACTCACAAACACATTAAGATGATAGAAGAATAGAAATCTAACAGGAATGAGAAACTCAACAAGCAGATACATAGCACTGCTGGACTTCCCACAGACCTGTCAAGGTTGGGGCACTGGCATGCACAGACAATTTGTAACATCTTCATTTATACCTCCATTTTTCAAGCTTTCCTTTTGGGTAGGACTTTCAGACTTTCCCCCTTCCCCTCTCCTCCCACCATTCTCAGGCACTGCTAGTGTCAACAGGAGATTTAAGTGGAAAGAGGTTTTTTTCTCCACCATGCCAGAGAGAAAAGGGAACCATAAGAAATACAGCTCTTTTCTGTTTGTTAGACTGCAGGTTAGTTTTGGATTTGAGCTACAGTATTGCTTTGCACACCTCTGTGGGCTGAGATGAACAGCTCTACAGCTACAGCCTTCACAGCACATATGACGTATGCATGAATTGCAGCCGGTGCAGTGGCCTCAACAGTTTGCATTAAGGAATGAGGTAAAAGTCAGGTTCACATAGAGTGGAAGAGAATTGCAGCATCCTCTGAAATGCTGCCTGGTAACAGTGCAGCAGGCCAAGAAAAGAGAAATACTAGATCATAAAACAGAACTTTGTGAGAAATAAAAATTGCACTCATCATCTTTTGACCTTAAGATGGGAGTTGCTTGAGAATGTGCAGCTCCAGCCTCCTGGAGGAGATCACGTTTCTGATGAACAGGATGTGCTCAGCCTCCTGCCAGATGGGATTATTTGTTTCTCTTGCTCAAACCACGTGTGCAACTTCTGCAGTCTTAACTGTTTTCAGAGGGGATTTTAAAAACTATTTTATTCTTAAAACGTTCAATCTGTTCCAGATAGAAAGGTTCTTGAAATTCATTGACAGTCAGACACCAGATCTTCACCTGGTATAAACTACCTCAGAATTCAATGTCTGTTCTTTGACAACTGAGAATGCCATTCAATCAGGAAGGAAATTATTCCCTCTAGGAAACTCCCTGCCAAAGAAATTGCTAGGAAATTTGTCTTTTGGAAGAATTTCCATCTTTTATTCTGTCCAGCTACAAATAAATCATTGTATTGTACTTACCCTGGGATTGTTATAACACGCAATTAAGTCTTGAAGCTGTGCATCAAATGCAGATTTTGCTCTGCTGTGAAAAACTGAATAAAGAGCCTCTGATAGTAGTTTGACAAGTTATAATTGCAGGTAAAATATAGCTACATATTTTCTCAAAGCCAAAAATAAGTCAATAAGTATTAATAGTATAAGTTTTGCATATGATTATTAAATACCTGTTAGAAGAAAAACCTCTCAATTTAATTCAAGTCTTGCTACTTGGAGTTGGCATTTTTTTAAAGCAGAAGTGTGGCTTACATCACTCTAAATATTAAATACCCATGATGAGATAAAAGTCAATGTTGACTCTAGTGACAACAAATGTATTCAGCACCAGTGTTCCACACTACCTATGTGTGCAAGTGAAGGTAACCATATCCCCATAGACTCATAATGTACATATACAGGGAGGCCCATGAGACTACTGAGATGACTACTAAACCAATGACTAGAGAGGGTGAAGAAGGAAGTGATGACCAAAACAGTTATGACTCAAAAGTACAGGTGTCAATGCATCTATCACATGAACACCAATCCCACCATGTCAACGCTCAACCTGTTGTAAGAGACTAGATTTAGTTAAATTGGCATCTTTAAAATTTTAAAAACGCTTGGAAACTAAGAGATGGTTCAGTCTTTAATGCTGTTTGAAAGCTGTTTCTCGTAGGATCCCAGAGAACTCAAAATGTGTGGCAGCAAGCATCCAGTCCATACTGATACCACTACCTCGTTGTTGAGTTACACAAGAAAAATTGTTTAGATATGGACACATGTAAGTACAGACACGGGGATGGGCCAGGCCGTCCCAACACATAGCAACAGGACAGATTTCAGGCTCCCTCACAGACTACAGTTTGTCAAAATCCAAGCAGATTCAAGCTCTACACGAAGTTTCTTTTAAAAGATCAGAACCTAGCTAAGGCAAAACAACAGCAAATACCCTTATTATTCTTCATTACCAGATAAACATTGGTTGCCTACATCTGAAGCTGTAGTTGTTTTTTTTAATATATCTCAGTGCACATAAAGTCATTTACCATACTGATCATTTTTATGCTCCAATTTGCGCAGCAGCATCTTGAATCTTTTTAAGAACATTTAGAGCAGCACTTCTCACTGCCAAACACACAGGTGATACGAAGCCATTTTAGAGGGAAAAATACGATTCAACTTCACGTAGTCAATTTAAACACGGTGGCCAGGACATGATCCAGCCCAACCCCCATCTCCTACAACAGACCCAAAATTCTTCTTTGAAGGCATATGTAGTGCCTCATCATTTTGAAAGCAACAGTAAGTTTGGGAACTTGCACACACGAACACATCACCCCTTTTCTTGTGGTATGGCATGTAAATAACTAACTTCATATTCTGTTATTTCAAAATAAAAAGATAAAACAGCCTCAGGGGACCCCAAAGGAGGTAGAGACAATTTCACGTGGCACTGGATGACTCTACACTTAGTCCTCAAGGTCTCGCACAGACAAAGCAGAAAGGAAAATACTGAAGGGAAAGAACTCACCACAATCATGCAACAAATTGTGACAAAACCATTGCTGGGAATCAAGAAATGCGTATTTGAGATAACCCTTATTTATCTGACTTATATACAGAGGGAATGTTCCAGGCTAGTTTAATCAAATGTTTAATGAAAACAAACTTTACCAGATGAGTGTCATTTTAATTATGCAGGGACTGTGTCAGGCTAGGCTAGCTGGTATCAGTCAGTCATCCTTACCCATACTTCCTCATACATTACCTCTTGGCAAGTAACAACAGATTCAAAAGAAAGCATTACCAACACACTTCTGCTGGTGTAGTCCCAAAGATGTTAACTGGATCATTTTAATAAGAGATGACTACTTAAAAATGTGCATTTCTCTCTCTAGAGTGGAGATCATAAGGTGCTGAACTACCGGAGACATTAAGCTCTGCACACTTCACTGATGGCAGTTCTGGAGATCAAGAACCAGGCTGTGGGATCATGAAACAGCAGCATCCCTTTCCAGTTCTGTTATTTCATGAGCAAAGTAAAGCTTGCATCTTCTATAACATACTGAGGTATTGACATGCAGCAGCTTAACAGTTTAACACTGTTACCTTCAAGGCCTCAACTGGAAAGTTCAATAAACTTGGAGATATATGACCTCAGCGTGTCTGAGGCTGTAATGCAAGGGATCCCTGATGTACTTGATGTATTGCACTGCACTGCTATAGGAGCTATTCAACTGGAAAGTCATAAAATAACATAAAACAAAGTACTTGAGCAGAAATGATTCAGTCATTAACACCACAGACACCTAAGCATTAAATCTCACCCACAAAACAGAAAGCAGACTGTTTGAATTGAGAGCCCTCCAGACAGGCACAGAAGCCTTGGGAATTTTCAGGATCTTCCACACGCACCGATGGGATTCATGTGAGTTGCAGGGATTTTCCACAGGGATATGAAATATCAATGTGGTTTTGTTACCAGCACCACAGGGCATTTCTGTTTCATTTCAGGAACATCCACGCCCCCCCAGAGCAGGTTCCAGAAAGGACACTTGCACCATCTCCACAGCACCAACTGACTCTGGGCTTCTCCTACAGGTTCCTCTTTGCTCTGGAACCAGGGTTAGAGCAGATATGGGTTTGTATAAAGCCCAAGGCTGTTCTTCAATATCATTACAGCACTGAGCATCCCTCAATTTCAGCTGTTTGTGGGTTTAGAAATTGGAAGACAGCAATGACAGCATTCACTGCCATGAAGCAATGTCAATTTGCTGAGATGAGAACTGTGCCCCTGCAGAAAAATGACCCAGTTTATGGTTGCTTTGCAGTTACTTCATTATTTTGTTCTAATGCAAAGGTGTGCAAAAAGTATTAAATAAAATGAGAAGTCATTGCTGTGAATGCAGTACAAGGGCAGTGATGACATGAGCCCAAGCTTGAGGGGGTGAGACTCAAGGAAAGATAGGAAGCACTGAGGCAGTGAGGAAAAGCAGGGGAGTAGGAAGAGTCCATACAGAAGTCACAGGAGTAAAGAAGGTTTTATAGCAGAAAAGACAGGCCTCTGAATCTGTTAGAATCCTTCATCTCATACAGCTTTGTTTATCATAGCGTCTTTCTTTCCTGAGGCTGTAAGCTTAAGACTTTGATTCATATTTCAAAGGTATTTTTTTTTTCCCAACCTTGAAATGTAGGAAGGAAAATGTAAAGGTTTGTTGAAACAACTGCAGGGTAGCTGTAATGCATCCTTCACTTACGGCTTCTAAAAGCAGAAGGCATTCCAGGCAGCACAAATACGAGATGGATTTACCCCAACTGCTGAGATCCAGCAGTTGTGGTTGGTATGAGGTATTGCTTTTATCTAGATGGTAAATAAATGGCATGGTATTGAAAAGCCTACAAAGTTATCACTGGAATTCAAAATTTCATGTTCAAGTGCCAGAAAAACCTTAAACCAAAGAATTCCACATACAGAAAAGCAACAACAATAAATAAACCTCAGAATGTAACAGCCTGATTTTGTTCTCCATAAAGATACAAGATATGACAATGCTCGTGCTGATTACTGGGAATGTGGGTATAAGAAGAAAGAACTTGAACTGAAAGATGTGAGTGGCTAGACAGATGTCCCAAGAGAGCCAGATACCATCTACTCTTATTATCTCACCACACCATAAATTGCCTTGCTAGTGAAATAAGAACAATACATTGCATTATTCTTACTAACAGTCCCCTGCTATCACTGAAATCTGTAGGTCATATACAAGTGAGGAGAAGCCATAGCAGAAAATGAAGGTATACATCAGTAAAATGAAAGCTAACATCTACACACAATCTCACTTACTGCTTCAGTAAATTATCTGTGTTACTATAGTGCCCAAAAACCCCAATATTTAAACCAGAATCCTACTCTTTGAAGTGACAAATAAATAGACAACATAAGAAGAGTGAAGTGAGACAAGTACTAAAAAGCTGTCATAGGAGAGACAGAGGACACAACACAGGCATTGATGGCAGTGCAGGTCAGCGCGGCGGGATCCATCGGGGCATCAGCTGCCTGCTGTTGGGGTTGGGCGACTGGAGAGCAATAAGGGTAGGGATGGAGAGAAAAGAGAGGCTGTGAGTAATCCTGCAAATGAGAACAGCCTGCTTATTGGTGTGTGGTGGGAGGGGAAGCAGAAAAGGGTACAGAGAATGGCTTTGTCAGGGGACAGTGTAAGGAAAGGCCTTCCTAGACGCTCCTCTATGGCTATGAGGAAGGAATACTACAATTGCCAAGACAAGAGAAATATTTGCTATGGTAACTGAAACAGAACACAAAGCTTTCATGGACATTAGTCAGGGCTGAACTATATGTGGAGAACAAAAAAAAAAGAAAAATATCTTGTTGATTCCCACAGCAGAAATCACCAAGATTTAGACATTAGTCAAATAAAAGCATCTGCAGAAAAGTATCCTTCAGGAATGATGCTTCAACATAAAATACTTCTTTGCATGGGCAAAAATCCTGCGTCCTTCTAGTAAAGTAGCTGCAGGTTGGGAGTAAAGATTCAGCCATCTGTTGCAGTTACAAGGATCCTGAATGAGCAGCTTGGTACTCTGAAAACATGTGAGAGGAACTTGGATGCTCTCTTGAACATAGGTCAGGTAACCGAGGCAATTACCAGCTAAGAGATGAAGCTGAGTTTACACTTCCAAGTGGTAGGAGGAGGAGTATGCAAGGTAGGAGGAGGTGGGAGAATCCTGAGAACCCTCTCCCAGCGAGGGTGAGGGGATGCTGCTAATGGACACTCAACACAGCAGGGATAAATAGGCCAGAGAGCAAAGCCTATGGCTTTCTATGACTTCCAAATATCCAGTCAGTATCCATTCATATGAATGCAGCTTGGATAACAAACATTGGGATCTACTGCAAGTGCAGATAGGTTTTAAAGACAGCTAGGTATATTCTCTGTCAATGTTGGTGGGTTTTGCCACTGAAAATAGCACTGCAGATGTTGTACTTGATTGTGCAGCTTTTAATAGCCAGGGAGAAACTGAAGTAGAGAAAGTAGTCACAACTATATTTTTCTCTGCAAAATTCTCAAGTAGGGAAGAAAGAAATTTGTTAGAAACTGAACTTGTATGCATCAAATTTCCATTTGTACCAATACTTGCTTCCACAGTTCAGTAATTGCTTTCTTGCCCTGCACAGTGAAACGAAAAGAAAGCCGATAATGCCACCCACAGGTGTAGACGTTTATTGCTGCAGTGAGTTTTGAGGCAGGTTCTCTTTTGTTTCTCTTAATTGTTATGTTAATTCTAATTCGGTTGCGACGTCTTAGTGGAACTCATCTGCACTGGTGGTTATCTGCAGTACATTCGCTTGTTCTGTACTGCATGGGCGCCTTTAGCAAGCTTATAGTTATGTTGTACAGCTGCCTAATTTCTGCAGAAAATTTGGAAAAATCAGGTTATAATTAGGGCAATTAAAAATAAACATCCTCTCTTCTCAGCATTCTGTAACATGCCAATACGGTGGATGCATTTCAGATATTGAATTTCATCCAACTTCTTCATTTACACTATATGACGGGTACGTTTTCATATTATGTCCCATACTTCTGCCTCACTTCATTTCACCATTTCTAGCTCAGAGATCCCTCAATTTTGATGGCAACAGCTGTCATCGTTAAAGAGTTCTTCCTTACAGAAGAAGACAAAAGCCATTAAAGTAAGAAAAGCCCAATCTTTAGGTACAACTGAAGCAAGCAGTCCCGCCTGCAAATTCTGTACTGATTCTGTATCTTATTTCCTTTATCCATGTTTATTTGGAGTGTTGGAATAAAAACATCATTTTCAATAGTTCCTATCTGAACCTTAAAATTGGAATTTCTTACATTTAAGGGGAAAAACGAATTAAACAATATTTCTTAGCCTATTCTTTCTTTCTTTCAGAGCCACAGGACTCCATAGGACACAGCCTAAAAAAAAAGCTCATGTTCGGATTGCACGGCAGGGCAGGAAGCAATGTTTTCTCTTATACACAATCTCCCTCTGAAAGGCAGCCGAGGTGGGCCGTTCAGGGGAGATAAAACCCCAGCACTCTGTATGGATGTATTACCTCTCACAGCTGGAATTAATTTATAGCCTCCCACATAGCTTCACAAGAGGAAACTCTGAATTCAGCAAGACATAAGATGGCTTTGTATGCCATAAATCCTTCTTGTGTTCTGTTGTACTTCAGATTCTTATAAAAGGTCTTATCTCAGCTCTGTAAGGTTTTCCACTGGTATGGACTGAGGCTGCAGAATTAGATGCCTGTACAGGAAAACTTCTGAGAATGAAAAGCACAGAAAAAAAAATGGGTAAATATAGGATTTGGTATAAAAAGTGTTTTGCTGAAGCACAGTCTAGTCCTACTCAATGTGTACTCATTTCATGAAACACAGATTGTATACACTGAGATTATCTCAGTTATCCACATCAAATTCATAGCTTGAGAAAATCAGCACAGAATTTCCTGTTTCAGAAAAAAATAATTAGGACTGATTTGTTTTCTGAAATAGGACATGCTCACCTGATGTTAGACATCTTATGATATATTTTCCTTCATTTTAACTGTAGATATGGTACCTGCATCCTAAATTCTATGTTGCAAAACACTATTAATACCATTCGATTTTTTCATAGAATCATAGAATGGCTTAGGTTGGAGGGGATCTTGGAGATCATCCACTTCCAGCCCTCTGCCATGGGATGGTTGCTACACACAGCTAATGCTGCCCAGAGCCCCATCCAGCCTGGTCTTGAAAGCCTTCAAGGATGGGCACCACAGCTTCTCTGGGCAGCTGTGCCAGGGCCTCACTGCTCTCTTATGCAACTGCAGAGCAACACCTTGCTTTTTAGTCCTTGTGCACAGCCCCATCTCTCCTAGAACAGCAGCTCCAGATGTTCAAAATAATTACAGAGCACTCATAGCAAAAGCAATCCAAGTATTTGGGATCAATTCATTCAAGCTGCTTCCCTCCACTAATAGGTTTATTCATGTTTTTTGTACACACTCACTGAAAAACAAACACGAAAAAAAACTTTATGCAGAGGTTCAACAATAATACAAAGCCATTCACATAATTTTTCCATCAGAAGTCCTTAATTTGTTACCATATGCCAGGATTTCACCAAGCAGGTGATGGTAACAAATTTACTGAGATCCTCAATCACAAGTAATGTGATAAGAACACATCAAGCTAACTTCTGAAAGAGTGAAGGTGAGAGATTTGATCCCCCGTGAGCTTTCTTTTGAAGGCAGCAGCTATCTGGGTGATCTTGAGGATGCACCATTTGACAGCACGATCAGGTTGTGCCCATTTGGTGGCTGTGCTCGACTGGTCTGTCATTGAGCTAAGTGTCAGCATACATGGGCTGTTTTTATGCCTCCATCCATCATAACCTGCACTGCTTGCTGACTCGCTAAGGAAAATGTGTTTCATCAGGAAAATACAAGAGGAAACGAGTGCTGATTCATTGGGTGATCTGGGTGGCTTAGGGGCTGTCAAAGTGAGCTTGTGTCTGCAGAAAGCTGAAGGCTTTGGTGCAGCTGGAGATGCACCCACAGCTCCCAGATGTGGATGGAAACTCCTCAGTGAGCAAAGCTCTCCCTGAGAGCCCCTCCATGAACCCCATCAGCACACATCCCTGTCCTGTACCAAAAGCCCTCCTGCCTCTGTGCTGGCAGAGCTGGGGAGTGTTGCACAGGCACCAGCTGGAAGGCAGTGTCACAGAGCCCTCACTGCCCCACAGGCTTCTGCATCCTCTGCTCACAGCCCACATCTGAACGCTAAGCAAAGATTCCATGACTGATACAGGAAAGAAGAGGAGCAATCTAAATCAACAGTTGGAAACAGTGAAATATGGTAACCATAGAATCATAAAAGTTGGAAGAGACCACTAAGGTCACCCAGTTCAACTATCAACCCATCACCACCATGCCCACTAAACCATGTCCCTTAGTGCCACAGTAAATAATTAAGGTTGAAGTGCCTCTATGCCCAAAATTGGACACCCAGTATTTACCTTTTCAAATATGTACCCTATAGCCACATTTACATTCAAAAACTTCACCTATCTGTAACACAGGCTAAATTGCAGTGTAAGAACAAAATAGAGTATGGTTCCCCTTGGGACAACTCCACCAGCACCAACATGAGGTATCTCTCCATCAGGAAGTTCTGTCCTGGACCACCAACAAATACCACGCACTGAGAAAACCCCTGCTTTGAGTTCAGTGGAACTGGTGCCAAAGAAAAGTGATATTGAAAATAAATCAGTACATACTGATCAGAAGAGGTTCTGAGGCTCTTCCTCAGGAGGTTACAGCAGTCACAGGCTCAGATCAATGGAATGGATGGGCTGGAGGGCCCTTGGCATGCTCTGGGCTGACGCAGAGGGAGGCAGCTCTGGGGCAACATCTCCCTGTGGGCTTCTCTTGCTTCCTCACTATTATGCGCCAAGTGCCCACTCTCTTCACAGGTTTAGAAGGAGAATGAAAAAAATCCTACTATGCTTTCCATGCATTTAGAGCTAAATCCACTTCAACTGAGCTACAGTTTTGGAGCTCTTTTTGCTGGCAGCTCTGCTTTCAAGCAGCTCCTCAGCTGCAGCCTCCTTCTGCTCTCTGGGCTGTTCCTTCAGAAATGCATTGAAATGAACGGGACAAAAGATTAAAGACTGGGATTTAAAAGTGACCACTACTTTTAGCAGTTCTTTTTTTGTCAGATGAACTCCAGGCAGGGGTTAAGACCACACTGGTGGGATGGAGCAGTCCAGAACATGGCACAGCCTTCTGAGTAGAACAACACTGTGACTGCTCATGGCCTCTGTGGTGCACCACAGGGATCCTGTTCTGCATCCTCACCAGCTCCTCAGGATCACAGTTTGCACAGGTAGGCAAATGCTGCAGGACCAATCTGCTGATACTCTGTGCTGAAGTGAAGGAGAATTGCAATCATTTGCTCCATGAGAAGAACAGAAAGGATCACTGGCCAGAGCTCCAGAGACAAGCAGATAAAGATCTTGGCAGTGGTCTGGCAAGAATGCAGTTTGGATTCATTTATGAGAACCAATGACAGAAATCTTCCAGCACAGATCACTTTTTCAATTTGTAATGAATCAGGGACGTGATACTTAAGGGAAAAAATATCAAGAAGTTTTCTTCTGCAAACAGGGCTGCTATAGCGTGGATGGAACAACATAAGCCACAGCATGCAACCATTCACCCTGCTGGATCTGCTAAGCCCATCTAGTAGCCTGCAAAAGCACAGGGAAAGCCCATAGGGGAAGGGTAAAGGTTAGCTCATCAGAAAATGCACTTTAGAACTGGTTGTAGGGGCTGACGTCCTTCATGCACCCATCAAAGCACTTACACCAGGGCAGACAACAATCAGCTCAGTTTCCACATCCTCCCCTCTCCTC
>NW_024884855.1:3630888-3745270 GCF_019232065.1 Centrocercus urophasianus | reverse complement strand
TTCCCTCTTCTGGCTTCCAGCATGGCAGAGCCTGAGTCTGGGAGTCAGCAATGTTCTCCCAGCAACACAGGAGTCAGGAGTGAGCAGACATACACACCCTTGATAAATGCATGACTGCACATGGATAATTTTGGCCTTCTTGACCACAAGATGAGGAGTCCTGAGCTAATAATCAAAGCTGACATGCACTTTTTAAAGAAGTAGAAGTCTTTACCTCTTTCTGCCTGTTTACCTGTTTCTAGTGAAGGGGTTAGTGATAATGAAGTAGGACGGTCTGGATGAGAAGTCTATGGGTAGCTGTAAGCAGTACTGGACTCAGCAAGAATCTGAATACTTGGGGGATATATTTGTCCCTAATAAGAATAAGAAGGGGAAAAATAGGCTTCCCATCAAACATCCTTGATGTTTGTGTATTAATGTAAGAATAAGAGGTTTTAATAAGCAACCAAGTTTACATCGGGAAAACAGAGGGTGATGATCCAGATCAGAAAGGGATAGTGCTTAAATGTGCGCTTCCAAATTAGCCAAGCCTGCTAACAAAAAGGCTGAAGGAACCCCAGGATCATTCATGGTTGCTTTGGGGCATGAGGACAAAGCAGATGTCCTCCTCTCTTCCCTATCAGACAGTAGTTGCTCTGTGCCAGGCCTGGGCAGATCCTGCTGCCAAAGACAAAGTGAAGGTGTCAGGGAGCTGTTTTACACACACAGACTGCTGTGTGCTTGTCCATTATTCGGCTCCTAGCTGTTGAGAATTAAATTTTAAGCACAGAAAAGAGTCTGCCTATCATAACCCAAATTATTTCTGAGAGAGATCGCTGGACAATTTCAGTCAGGAAGGTTTGCTGGCAAAAACCGCAGTTACCACAACACAGGAACATTTTGGTAGCACTCAAAATGGCGTTATATTAAGGAAATTCAGATCAGATACATAGTTGTCGATGAGTTTAAGGAGCAATGCTGTTTATTGGCAGTTTCTGTTCCTAATTGGATAAATGCTGAACTGCATTAACCCAAGGGCTGCAGGAGACGTGTGGGAATTGTAGGTCGTGTCTTTCATTCCAGGAGGGCAAGCTCCTCTTCTAGCTTACATTTTCTGACTTTTACTTTGAATTCCCCAGATAAATAAAAGTAAATCACTGAAATTCCTCAAGTAAAATGAAGAGGAAAGGAGAAAGTGAGCTGTGCAGTTGCACTCCATACTTTTCCATCATGCCAAATGTTCTACAGTGAGGATGGGATCCCACCTTGCTCAGTCCTGGTCTGCCCCAGGAAAGTGCAATGTGTTGTTCACTGACAGACTGCCTGCTTGAACAGAAAGGTTTCCTAGGTGTTGGTGGAGCTTTTACTATCTGCTGTAAGGGGAGTGATAGATTTTCACATTGCCGTGACTAGATTTAGAATTGTACCTTGGAAGTTTCTCTTGTTCTGACTTTAAACTGGGCATGCTGAAAAAAATCCAATAAAAGCAACAAATAGACACCATTCTCAGGTCCTACAGTCGCTATCGAATTGCTGTGACATTACTGACACTGACTTCTAGAGATGAGGAAGTTCAACACAGACCTGGCCAATCTCAGGGCAGTATCAGGGTGTTTGTTTTTAAAGGTGAGTTTCTCCATCTGCAATCCAGCAGAATGGCCTTCTGTGGGAGATTCACCCAGTGGTAAGCTCTCTGACCATGAAAAATGAATGTATATTTTATCCACATTCTGAACACTGAACGACCGTGCACTTTACTGAAATGTAATTTCTTTTTATAACCATGTCACAGCTTAAGGGGAAGAAAAAGAAGAAGGGACCCAATGCTGTCACTTTGGAAAGCTTTTACTGTAATCAAACTTACAACGTGTTTCGTTATACAATACAAAGAAGGTTTAATCTCTCTTGCCTAGCACACTCCCTCCAGGGTTTTACTGCTTACAAAGGGAGCTTTCACTTTGACTGTGGCAAAAATAGTGTCAAACCCCATTGTGAGGCACTGCTTTTAGTCTGGATTCATTTGGGAAGTTCTAAAGAATCAATGACTTCATGAAACGTGTGAAAAAAAGCAGGACTGCTTCTGATGAGTGATATTTCCTATACTTTTTGCTTCCCATGAATATAATTTCTAAAAGGTGTTTCATTTTGCTGTTGCAAATCCTTGCACAGTTCATGATCTGATTATAAAAATAACAATGAGTGAAGATTTCCGTAACTCGTTTGTCATAAATGTTCTGCAAACATTTTCTGGATGTGCAGACTCCAGGTATTCCAGGTACGGGAGGAGTCAAAAGGAGAGCAGCCACTGACCTGGAGCTCAGAAGTGCTGAGCGCCACCTATAGAACTGAAACTTTGACTTTTTCTTCTGTTTTGGGGGGGTTATGGGTTTTTTACATTTGTTTTATTTTCATGTTGATGTAAAAGGAAAAAAAACAGTTTGTATATAATGAGCTCTGGCCTGAATATTTTCTGAAGTTCAAGCCAAGTGCAAACCCTGAGTGCTGGAAAAGGTTATTAGAAAGCTGCAATGCAAGAAATTCCACTATACTTCCAAATTTTTGCCAGGCCTGAAGACTGACAGATGGAAACTTCCCAAGAGGATGTGGCTTGGTTCACACAGAGCCAAACAAGTGATTTCCATCTGGATCGCTTCATTGTGACTGAGAAAAGTAAGCAATGAACAAGAAGCATCTCTCCCGATGAAGGGAGCAGAGTGAAACACCACACCATCAGCAATGCACATCTCCTGCAGCAGGAAGCACAGACACCTCTTCAGTCAGGAGAAGCCCCGTGAAACAGAATAAATTTGTTAAGTTACTTTCTCTGCTCATGGTATCAGCACTATCCAGACTAAAGAGGACTTTTGGATAAACAGCTGAATGTTCGACTGACCTGTACAAATTTAGGCCTGTGGGTGCAGCCTCTGCCATACAGAGGGGTGTCATAGATAGAAAAGAAAGTGCATTGAGTCCTGCTGACAGCAAGCTGTCCCATCCTGGCACTGTACTGCTGGGACTTCATGCCTGCATTCTCTTGGAGGCCTTGGTAACAGCAACAGTGCTTTGTCTGTGGTTTGACTTTCACAGATAAATTTTTTCTCCTTGTCTAACAATTATAATATTTTTCTTTTTTTTTTTTTTTTATTCCTCAGAAAGAAACAGTTTATAATGAGTGCATTCAAGCACAGTGTTAACATTTGTACTAAACTTAAAATGCACCCTGAACTGTGTCCCAGATTGCTTGTTGGTTGTATCTAGAAACCAACAGAAATTTGTACTTCTTTTACTAGATATAATTATGCATTTCTGAGATTAAAGGCCACTGTATCTCTGCAGCTTTCTCAGCTCTATCTTGTGCAACTCCACCAGCTGGCAGCGCCTACAGCAGGATGTGCTGAGCATTGCATCCTGGATTGAAGAGGTTGCATTTACCACCAGTTTAGGAAAAAAAATCTTTTTATTCCACACAGAAGTGAAAATGAATTGATCAACTACCAACGATGCAGAAACATTTCCACATTTTTTACTAGATTTATTATTAGATTTTACTAAAAATAGGTGAGGTTTACTAAAGCGCCCAAAATGTTACATATCTGGTTATTCTGCCTTCCAGTCCAGTATCAGGCACCTCTGGTGCCTCTAAATGTCTGAACCAAGGCTGCTGTGCTGTCACCACTGGGTGACAACTGCCTGCTTGTGACAGGTAACTCCTGGTAAGGGCAGCTAGCAGGTGCTGTGGATGGCACGCCATCTTGACAAGACTGTGCTGAAGGTCACAGGGAAGCTGTGCCACAGTTCTTCCTCGTGTGGGCAAGGAGCAAATAAGTGAAGAGAACTTGATATTTGACAATCCGGTGGCTGAAATGTTTTGGCATATAGTGTTCAGAAAGCTTTTCTGCATGTTTAACATACAGGGTGTCAAAACCAAGCATGCAATTCTCGAGCAGAGCAGAAGTGAAAAAAATAGGTCATAAAATAGGTCAGGAATAAATCCCCCATGCTGGCTAGTTTCTCATTCAGTATTTTGATCAGTCATGATTGAGACTTTTATGGATTAAAGGAGAAAGGATAAGAAGTGGACATTGGAGAAACTGTTGCATAGAGTCTTGTTTCTCTGATGGGAAAGAACTGTACAAAACCAGCAGTCACTGAGGTTCCTGCCAGAAACCTCCATTTGTGTATGTACTTCCCACTGCTGTCTGTAGGCACAGGGTAGCAAGCAATCCAACGAACTGAAGCTTTTTGGAAGCTGGAGGGCTTTCTGGTCTGCTAGACATACATCTTACTCTAGCATTAGACATAAATGCAGAAGATAGGTCGTGTTTAGGCTCCTGCTCTGTTTGTAGTCTTCCAGATGACAGATAATCATTCATAAACATGTCCTACAGACACCCCATGATCAATCTGAGTCAGAGTAGATGGTTTGGGATGGCTTCAAAAAACACCAGTACTGTGTGAGGGATGATGAAGTTTGGTGTTGCTTGAAAATTCATTTTTGAAGTCCCTGAAGGAAAAATAATAATGTAATCGTAACAAAATTGTTGATATTGTGGCGGTTCCTTGGGAAACCAAGTTATTGTAGACCCATAGAAAAGCCAAAGAAGGGAGCCAATCACATAAGGTCAGCCAATAGATGGGACACGCTCTTGTCCAATCTACTATCATTTCTGCATGCACTCTTCCATAACCTATTCCAGGTCTCCACTATCTTTTTAGTGAAAAGAGTATTTTTCATCCAAAGTCCAACCTCCAACTGCTCTGTTACAACGGAACCCCTTCATTTTCTGCTCTATGCCCTGTGGTAATGGTGACCGTACTAATTACCGGTGAAACTGAAGTCAGCTCTCTATTACAGCAGCCTCTTCAGCAGATGGGCTAACCTGGCAAAGCCTGCTAAGAGTGTGGGGAGGAAGAGCAGTGAATACGAGATGTATAAGGCAAATGGACGTGGGCGTATAGAGCATAAGATCTATGTGACTGACTGGAGGCAACCAGAGAAAGAAATGATCCCTGAAATCATCCAGAATAAGTTAGGACACTGAAATCAATACTGAAGCTTCTGATTAATTCAACACAAAGTCACTTTCACAGACCACTGTGTCTCTGCCGCTGCTCACACCACCAATTTTCTGGAGAAGGAAAACTCCAAAGCTGAAAGCAAGCATGTAGGTGGGCAGCCAGATGTGATAAAATGACAGGGGGCCAGCACAGGGAAAATAAGAACAGTCTCATGCAGGACTTAGAAATTGAATAAACAGGTTGTTTTTACAAGCTGGAAGTGAACATATAACTCCAGGGATGAGGAAGAACACAGTGACTAACAACATTTTCAGCTCAGCATATTCCATTACTCTTTAAAAGAAAGAAAAAAAAAGAAGCAGCAGCAATGAAAACAGATGGGAAAAACACAACCAAAGCACCTCAGAGCTTTATTTAACCACAGAAGTATTTTGAGAAGCAGGGAAGAAATCACGGTGCTATCTGTAGTTAGGTATTCTGCCATGTGAATGCTTCACTGTAATGGGAGATGTGACCCTGTAATCTGCTGCAGAAATGCTGGTCACTTTGTGCTGTCATTAAGATGCAGAATGAGAGCTGCTCTGTGCTCTCTCATGGACACTTATACAATTTCACTTTCTTTACAGTTTTGGCCAATCCACACTAGCAGTCATTGGGCTGAAGTTTTCTTTGTCTCTCAGGATGAAAGAATTGGACTGACTCCTCTGACGAGGAAGAGAGCCAGGTATTAATTATTATAAGGTGGATTTGCAAAGAACTGGCTGCCTCAGCTCTTTTCCTTCATTTTTCAGCTCACGCTAGGTCTCTAAATCTTTCTTTGCTTACCCCATTACATGCAATAACACCTTGTTCAACATTACGAAGCATGGCCAAAAAGATTTTTAACATTAAAAAGAAGGCATAAAAAAGTGAACACTCACTTGAGAAAATATTTCTTTGCTTGGATTTTATGATTAGCAACAGAAAATTTTGCAGTGAATTGCTGCTCTTGTAATAGCATTGCTTTCCTTTTCCACTGTACTTTTCCACTATGGTGAAATCAGTTATATTATCCTCAAAACAGGGGAGCAGACCTTCTGCAGGAGTAAAGTACTAAATCAATAGTGGTTTAAATACACCAAGTGTGCCGACCTGACCCTATGATCATACTTGCAGGTATTACATTCCTGCATCATGAAAAGAGCTAATGATGGACAGACTGGCCAGTGTGCAGTCAGAGGTGTGCAGATTGCCACCAACATGCATGAGGCAGCTGTGGTTACAAGGAAAGATGGGCACCAGGATGATGCAGTAGGTGTAGGCATAGGAGAAGGAAAGATGGGCAATTGGTTGTTGGCAGTAGGTAGTGATGTAGGTTTCTAAATTAGAAGCATATGGAGTAATTTGACTTTTCCCATCCCCTTGCGAGGATTTTTTGGGGTTTTTGTTTGTTTGTTTGTTTTTGACAGGTGGACGAAGTTCAAATGGGCACACGGCATTCTGAGAAAAGGGACAGACCTGAACCTTTCCCCGTAGCCTGGATCTCAGTGAAAAATAACTCACAGGGTCAGAAGCAGAGCAGCAAGCACGGTGGTAGGTAAATCCCTAGGAGGCCTCTGAAGGACCTTTGGAAGCTGGATCTGCTGACAAGCAGGGGCACCAAGCTGCACTGTGCCCCAGCCGTAGTCAGATGCTGGCAATTGAAAATGGCCATCCAAAAAATAAGACAAGATGTCATTATGTCTCACCTGCACTTGCTCTACAGATTCACACAGCCAATTATTCCATTTGCCTGTAATGACTTCAGACTCTTTAATCTTCCTCTCAGTGGATTTCTCCGCTGCTTTGCATTTAAATTCACCTTGCCTTCATAAAAGTAGTCAAACTGTAAGCAATAAACAGGATAGAGCAAAACAAACACACTGGTTTTATTTGTTGGTTTGTTTTTTTGTCTGTGCACTCCCAAGCAAGATAGTTTCTGTACCCCTTTGAGAGAGCTATCCTGCTCTTCCCATACTGAATAGCTATTTAAAAACAAATGGATATTATTGCACCAGCCACCTACTTCTCAGCCTGAAAAACAGCAGGAAAATGCCACTTTTCCATAAACATTTGTTAGGGTGACAGTTATGAAAACAAAGCAGACTGGAACATTCCCTACCAGGACCAAGCTGTATTCAACTGCCCTGTACCAATTACTATCTTTTTTGACATGCTTCATGCTCTTTTTATTAATGGGATGAAAGCTTTTATGGGATAATAACCTAGTTCCAGTGAGCAAATGCATCTATGAGACCAAAAGCCAAGTCATTTGTCCTTGCAGAAGGAGCCTTGAGACTATAGTGATAGGCACTGGTCTGTGGTGGATAAATCACAAAAGCAAAACTTTTATCCTGCAGCATACAGGTCCAGCCAGGAATCACTGAGGACATGGAGATCTTCACTGCAAGAAAGCTGAGAGGGCAGAGAACGTCTTGGTGATTATGATGGTACAGGAGAAAAGTAGGCTTGACCTGAGTACTGAAGATGCTGCAATTAGAGTTATTGCCACATTTAATAGTTCCTAATGCTTTCCTCAGCAGAATCACAATTTGGCTGAAAACGTTTGTCTTAGAATTGTGAGCACAACTTTCCTCAGAACTTGTTGGTTTCCTCCCTCTGCATGCAGGAGGCATATGGCAATTATTTCCAAAGACATTCCTCATTTGCATGGCAGCCATAAGCACAAGGATGCTACAAACTACTTGAACTAAAAGGAAAGATGTGTTTTCTCTGATGCTGGCAGGAGCCATGCAATAGCCCCTGTCACTGGGGCATGGTGTGCTTGCTTAGTGGACAGTAAGCACACCTGGCCTTCCATCCCAGTTGTCCTTTACTATTAATTTCATCACACCTGCATATAAATTAGTCCAGGGGTAATCTTCTCCAACTCCATCAAGTGGTTAATTGTAAAATCTGCCATCCCAACACAGCTGGAGAAAACTGTAAATAATATCAGAGGAGGCTTTACAGTAAGGCATTGCTAACAAGAGTTAAATTACATGTTTCTCCCAGTTATCCCATTCCTCCAGTGGGACACATTGCTTCTGGTGACCTCTGCAAGCTCATCTTCTGCTGGGTGAAAAGAGAACAACCACCTCGGGCTGCTATTTCTGTCTATGCTGGAGAGCGACTGCATGGCAGGTTCTTGCTGCAGGCACTTTTTTAGTGCTCATAATCCATACACAGAGGCCAACCACAGAAAGACAAATATCCATATTGGCCAGTGGCATTTACACAGCACTGTGCAATCCTAATTTATGTTCTGTATAATAATGTGGTATTCAAAGCACTAATGTAAAGGAAACCATGGACTGTTAATGGCAGATGTCGTTATGAAGACAGAAGCTGTCAAGAGTCTGTAAGAAGGATCCTAGAGGGACCATACTTCTGGCAGGTAAAGAGCAAATTGGCAGTACAGAAAATAAATATCTGCTTTAAGATAAAACTATGGCTTGATTTTAAACTCAGATTATGGGTTGAAGTTAGAGCTCTAAATCTGTGATTTCCTGTTGAATGACACATTCTTATATGGAAGCACTTAACACAAAAAAAGCAAAGATATTTTTGGGCGAATCAGCAAGTGTAACATAATTTGAATGATTTCTCTCAGAGAAAGCAGAATCCAAGCACCACATAGGCTCCAAAGCCTCTCTGTCTCTTGTCTGTGCTATAAGAGAAGCAGGTTCTCCCAGAGTCCAGGCACTGATTAAGACAGACCCATGCTGGCAGCTTTCTGACTGGTCAGATGGGAGCAAACCATTCTCCTTCCCGTCCCCAAAAAGGCACACTGTTTTCATAGGAGTCAAACCAAATGGGAGAAGAATTCAGGAGAAGTTTCATTTTCTTGACCCTTTCAAAGAGTCAGGATAAAACCTGGACTACCAAACCAGCTCTCTAAAGTGGGGCACCCAAGCTATCCAAGCAAGCCTGTGGTATTTCTGGGGCACCAATTAGGTGAGGCAGTGCTTACTGATGTATGCGTGTTGTCAGCTTTCCAGTCTGCAGTTGTTTTGTGCCACTGCCCCATTGCAAGCTGCTACACAAAAAGTTGTCTTTAGCATGTCAGATCTGTGATGAGTTAGACTAGAATAGCAAAGATAAATAATCATTATCGTTTAAGGCTATTAATTCCCATAGCTATACACTAGCAAATGCTTATTTCCATACCACCTACAGATACGTTCATGTCTTTTTGTTCTAATATTGGGAAAAGAGCCTATTTGCTTTCTTTCGATAAAAGCCATCCTTGGCTTGAATTTTCAGCTGGTCAAATAATGCGAATGTGGCAAACAGAAATTTCTTTATGCACCTCTGGGACCATGCAGGCAGACAAACTCTATTACAGCCAGTGTCTCATCAAAGAAAAGCTAAATCTTTTCATTAAATCTTGGTTGTTGTCATTTTCAAGAAGAAAGACTCTTTACTGAGGGCACAATTACGGAGAAATGTGCAAATGAGCTGTGAAGGATTGCCAAGGGAGGCTGCATGGCTGCAGAGACAGGAGAGGGCAATCTCTCACAGTGCCACATAAGTAAAATGCCTGCGTGTAAACATCAGAGCCATTGATCTGATGGGCATCAGCTGCAGCCAGCACTGGCTGTGGATTAAAGTTTTTAACCGTCAAGCCCAGTATTTGGCACTGATATACAATATGGCATCACTCCATCTTACCCACAAAAATGAAAAATGAAAAGCACACGTTCCTTTCCCCCCTGCATATGGCCAACATCTGTTTGGGCATCAAAAAGTTACTGAGAAGGCTTTGTCTGATAAGGATATACATATATAAAAAGGATATATTCTCTTTTACTGAGAAGTGCCCCAAAATTGAATGCCTAGATTAAAACTACTGCAATTAAGGGGACATCCCAATAGATGTAGCTTTGAACAAGAATTTTATGTATGAAATTCTTTGCATCGTTTGGCAAATTTAAGCCTGGATTCAGCAGAGCATCTAACCACCTAAAGAACACATGCAAATTGTACAAGATCAGAGCTGCAGCACTGAAATGTTGCTCTCTTGATATTTTGGCATCTGTAAAAATGAAGGTAGAATTGGTCCTTCCTTCTCACAGTCTTAGCTGGCTTTGGAGGAAGGAGAAAACAGCAGAAGGGGAAAAGGTGAAATTTTAGACTATGTTGCAGGGGATGCAATTCCAATGATATGAAATGAGCTTAAGATTATGTTTAAAGTACATAAAAATCATCTGAATGACTGGTAAAATATTGACTGCAATCTAAACATGTTTATGTTAAATTAAACTAGATATTAAAATTGCCCCTTTTTTTTTTGGTACTTCAAATGCAGGAGGCTGTCTTGTACTTTTCCTGGCAGTCTTAAGAAATGTTAATAAGACTTTTTCTGCCACATTTTAAACACAAGATAGGCAGTATAAACAAAACTGCAGATTGATTTATTTATTCTACTGGGATATTCAGCTGTGCTCCAGTTGATCAGAGAGAATTTTGTTTACATATTCTGCATAGACTTGTCCAACCAACTTCAAACAAACTCACGGTGGGATCCAAAATTCAGTATATTCAATGGAGAATGGGAGCCTAGTAAATTATACTGAAGGCTTAAAAAAAAGAAAAGAAAATGGCAAGAGCTTAGGGCAGATTTTTATTCTATTTCAGGTTGTATGAACTTTGCTCTAACTCCTTCTATTGCAGGCACCAAATCCTATGATCTGGATCTGCGATCACTGCCTGGTCAGGCTGGAATTCATAATCCAGCTGTGCAATGTGTCTTTTTTAAACTTTTGGTACTTTGCAGAAGAGGTGAGCCTTACATCAGGCAGGCCTTAAGAAAGTTCAAAGTTTTTGGCTTCTTCAGAATCTTCTGAATAAAACAAGCAAAGATTAAATAGTTTAAAATTCCCCATCCTATCTACACAGACTCATTTGCTGCCATGTTTGGCTACTTGTAGAAAAGAAGAAACACCAGCCCTTTAATTCTTCAAATGGGTCACTAGGAAATCATTGGCATTTTTGTGAAATATATTGTGTTGACTGTTTTGCTTTATTTTTGCTGAGAGCAGGCCAGATTGACTACAAAAAGGAAGGCAAGTGGAAAGTACAAAGTCTCTGTATAAAACAGTGATCTAAGGAGCAGGAGCAGGCATCTAGGAAATCTTTGTTGATTGTTGCTAATATCTATGATAATTAAGCTAAAAATATCCACAAAGCAATAGAATTTGCAGAGACGACTCTATTGTCTTAAGCAAATAATGAAGCAGGGAACAGTGAAATTGATCCCACGACTCCCATTTCAATAACAAAGCAGCAACAACTGTTAATCTATAGCACTCACTTTAGATTACAAACCGAAGACTGAACAGGCAATTTCATTAGTGAGAATACAGCTGAAAGAGAAATGCCAGCAGGGAAAAAAAAGCCATCCCTGTTGAAATCAAACCATCCTGAGAATTTCTTGCTGCTGTGCACCCAGAAGTGCAATCAGGGAAAAGTTCTGACAGATATCAGGTGCAGCTATAGGAAGCAGTTTTGCCCTTTGTTTTGCCCTTAAGGCTGTCAGGACACAGCCAGCTGACCGAGCTCCCCAACCCGGGTTTTTCCTTTTTATTCTTACCCCCCAGCTCAACACATTCCCTGAGAGCCAACCAACCCCCCGGCTCACCCACAGATACCAGCTCTGTCTGGAAGAGAGAGTTCTCTTTTAAAATTAGCTCCTTTCAGACACTTGTACAAACCCATAGATATCACAGGGCCTGCAGAGCCACTGCCAAGGAACATCCCGAGAGTGATGCTGCCAATGAAGGAGGGAAAGCTCATTCCCCATCAGTGCTGGCAGCTGTGGGGACCTTATGGGAGTCAGAACTTTCTGTTCTCACTGAAGGTAGCAGGCAGGACTATAAATATCCACATAGAACATATTTACTGAAGGATTGAGTGCCGTAAGAACACATTTTAGAGGTAATAGCAGCTTTCTGAAATAAAATCAAAGAACCACAGAATAATTGAGGTGAGAAGGGACCTCTGAAAGCACCTACTCCAGCCTCCTGATCAAAGCAGAGCCAATTCCCCTTATAGGGTGTGCTGCCTGCGGCCATGGCCAGCTGTGTTCTGACAGATTTCAGGGATGGAGAGCCCACAGCCTTTCCAGGGAAACTGTTTCTGTGCTGCATAACCTTCATTCTGATGATTTTTTTCCTCAGAATATATGTCTACTATCTCATCATTTTGCAGCACGCTGCTGCAGAGTCTGACTCAAGCTTCACTACAATCTCATTGAGGTAATGGAAGACAGCAATTAGAAGTCCCATTAGCCGACCTTCTCCAGGCTAAACAGACTCAGCACCCATAGACTCTCCTAATACATCATGCACTTCAGTCCCCTGAACATCTTATTGACCCTTGTCTGGACGTGTTCCTATTTTTTGACCTATCAGTTGCACTGGGACACTTTTCTAACAGTTGCAATCTCACAAGTGCAGAGCTGAGGTTACTGATGGGCCCAGTGGCTATTTACCACCCTAAACACACACTGCTCATAAGCACTCTGTGGTCCACCAGGACCCCAGGTCCTTTCTGCAGAGCCTCTCCCATTCAGTCCATATTGATGGATCTCAGAGGCAGGACTAGCTGTGCTTGCCCTCAGGATGAGATTCTTGCTAGCCTATTCCTCAAGCTTCTTAAGATCTTTGCCTGTCTTTGATAACAGACCTTAGAAGTTTTGGTAACATTTCCTGCGTGTGCTCACAAGAAAATAAATAAATAAATAAATACATACATAAATACATAAATACACAAATAAATAAATAAATAAGAAAAAAAGGGGTAAATATAAGATTTTTGTATGTATATGGCAAACTCACAAGTGTGACGCTGTTTTGCACCACCACCCTACATTCTTTACAATACTACTAGAGGACAAGGAAAGCCCAAATCCCAACTGACATCAACAAGAGTTTTTACTGGCTGCAATGACCTTGAAGACGGTCCAGACAAGTAAAGCACAACACCAGGAATCAGGATGTCAGCATTAGCACTGGGATGGAATCGATTAACATGATTTTACTAGCAAGGAAAGAAGATAAGTTGCTGCTCTTGAGTAGGGGACTTGAAATCTATAACCAATATTCCTGACTGAGATTCTGTTAGCAAAATTTATGGCACAGATGGGAATCACATTTTTCTTCAGATAAGAACACTTCTTGTAGTCATTCATTTTGTACTTTATGAGACACCAGCAGATACAGTGAGCTATTTTACTCTATTTCTCCTTATATAGATAGCATCCTGAGTTCTAGACACTTCAGAAACTGTATATATTGTGATGACTATATAAACAACCTCAGTGAAAGTCTACTACTGCATGCTTAATAATTCACTTGTATCCAACAGAAATATTCACTGCAGCATTAGCAAAGGCTGTTCTAAGTCATGTAGTGGCTGTTCACCAAATCTAACTTCCCATGCCTAGATTCTTGTAAGAATTCCTCCTATACATCACATCTCCTTTATTGCTTTATTACAGGAGTTTAGAAAAAACATTGCCCTTCCATAATGGAATTTTTCTCCTCCCTTGTTGCAGTTGCATATGCATTTTACAAGTACACAATGACTGTGCTGCTTTAACTTTGTTACAATACTCAGGGAATAATTAGTTCTGTATCTACTAACAAAGAACAAATGTATGTGTTCAAAAAATTAAATATTTACTTTCCTAAGAGCCATCATAAGTTGTTGTGAGTGCTTGTCTACATTATGTGTGGAAAATTAAATATACTCTGTATAATAATTCTGCTGGTATAATAAAGGATTATGCATGACAAGGGAAATGTGACCCAGTTCAGTAGGAAAAAAAACACCACCTACTTCTCATGAAATCTTAGTGCAACGTGCAACAAACTCAGGTAAAATCAAATGTAACAAATTCAGATTTATTGTGCTGTCCTGAGATGCAGATTCCAAAGGAGGCACAAGAGTAGCCTAAGAGTTCTCACTACCACTCATGAGTTCCATGACTTTAAGAGCAACATGTTCAGGATTCTGTAGAGTAGGTGAATTGAGGACTTCATAAATGAATGGAAAGCTTATCCCTAAGCGTAGGTGGAACAGTACGTTCAAGAGGACAGCTCAAGCTATATCAGAAAACATTGAATAACCTTCTCTGTATGTTATTTGAACAGATCTTGTGCACAGCTCACTGACATCACTACATGTGACATCAGCACTTCGTAGAGCTTAAACCTGCAAATTTGCTCATTTCTCCTTGGATGTAAGAGTTGTATGTGCAACAACTCACTGCCTCTGGGAGCTCGAGCACAAGCTACACTTCTTCGTAGCAAGTTCTGTTGTCTGCAACTTTTGTTTGCTGGCACAGCAGAATCTACTTTTTCCTCATCACCTTTGGAAACTCTTAGCTCTTGCCTTCAGGCTGTTTAAGCACTCATTCCAACCTTTTTAGATTAGATATTCTAACTCCCAACTTGCTTTAGGAGGTTAAAGCATATAGAGGAGACCTTTAGCTTTTAGCATCAACTAATCTATTGCTAAAATACCAGCAGTTTCTCTCTCTCTCTGCAGAAATGTTAACCTTCTGTCCCTACATCAAAGAGGTTTAATAGTTTCTCAAACACAGAAGCATACACAAGCACAGAACTTTGAACTACTTTTCACGGTGGATTTCGTGTAAGATATTAAGCCGGCAGAGTGTTACTCAAACTAAGTCGCAACAGTTTTGCTTTTCTAACAAAGCTAACAATAATCACAAACACAGCATGACCTGTGGACCATACTCAAATACCAGCAAAATCCCCTGTGGTTTGCTAACTAAAGTTTATACATGCTGTGGCTGGGGTTCTGCATGGGCATGCATGGACTCAACGCTGGGAGCACAGCTGCCTGTGTAGGCAGCTGTGTGCCCAGGGCAGGGCAGCAGCCAGGGGATGCAGCTGAGTTCCATTGTTTCTCTGCGCAGCACTGTAGCCTGTCCACATCTCTTCCGCTGCTGTTTTACACTTTGCTTCGTCCCTTCCAGAGACAACTCTTACACCATTTTCTAATCCTAGCTTTTCTCCGCATACAAGAAGGCTTTCTCAGAGTATGTTTGACTGTCTTAAGTACCATTTTCAAAACAACTTAGGATATTCATGAGGCATTTTCCAAAACAAGTAAACAAGAGCAAAACCTACAAAATTACAGAACTGTGGGGGAAAAAAAAAAAAAAAAAGACAAAAAAAACCATAGAGGCTTGTCTGCAAAATTTTTAACAGGCAATGCACCAACCTGTTGGTGAAACAGCACGGCCTGGGTTAGCCACACACCTCAGTACTCACCAACCCATGGGCACCCCTTCAGTCGCAACCACTCTCAGAAAAGCTTGGCTTTATAAATAATTTGAGAAGTTTTGAAAACCAGTCCATTTATTTAGACAATATAAAATTATTATTATACTTTCTATAAAAGGTCACAGGCAGAAATTTGACCAATAGAATATCTCCCAAATCCACTAAGGTTAAAGGAGCTACGACAACTTACAACAGCTGAAAACTTCCTCCAGCATACGTGACAGCAGAAAGAGCTTGTGGCCTGAGAAAACAGCAAGTAGCTGTATAATCAGGCAGCAAAGACCCAATCGTCTCTAATAGAGAATCACAGAATATCCCAAGTTGGAAGAGAGTCCCAAGTATCATTGAATTCAACTCTTCGTGCACCATCAGTTCCTTACGCACCCACAGACGTTGTCAGAACAGCATTAATTGGTGTGAAGGTGAATACAAATCAAATTGAACAGAACGCGCACACAGAGGAAAATAGCCTTGAGGCCATGTGCGTTATGACAGAGAACTCAGCAAAGTATGCAGCAGCAGTATTGATTTAGAGCTCAGAATGCCAGGCCAGCTCCTGAGCCTAAGTGGAAGACAGACTACATTCACATTTCTGTTTACTTAGCAACCCCTCCACTGCACACCTACAGAAACACACCCACAGAGACAAGACACAACTACATCTTGTCTCACACAGCACCTCAGTGCCTAACAGATCTGTTAGCACCTGAGCTGAATGCACTCACAAGGCAATAAATGAATTAAATCAATACAAGCTGTAGTTTCCCCAGTGGCAACTGACCTTATTTTCTGAGAGCTCATCTGCATGGGAAGCACCATCAGGCAGCACAGCATCAATCACTTGTGGTCAGAGCAGCTCCCTTCAGAGCATCGGCTCCAAATGCAGCTGCAGAGCAACCAGCTGGGCCCTGAGGATAATCAAAGGCCCATTCTGCATCACAAAGGAGTCCAGAACTATTTACCACTAGAGAGACTGAGGCACCGAGCAATGTAGAAATTGCCAAGCAGCAGCTCAGCCCACCTATTTACAAAGTTCTAGAAGAATAAAACTCTCTTTCCCAACTTTAATACAAGCTAGTATAAGAATATTCTTTGCTTTTCTTGGCTTATAATAATCTAAATGTTGCTCTTAGATTTAATATCACTGTTTTCTGGGTCTTAATGCTTGGATTTGAACAGATACAAACCTGAAACCACAGGACGAACAGTGCTGAGCAGTCACTATCCCTCTTCCAAGTTGAAAGAAAACATGCGTTTTTGGCTGATACGCTTAGTGCAAAGCAGTAGATGCTTTCAAACAGTCTTCCTGCCCTGCACCATTCACCAGGCAGTTTGTTTCTGCCTCTTGGTTCTGCAGAGCGCATCTGTCTTGAAGGGCTCGAGCTGCTCCCTCTCCTTCTCATACATCATCTCCAAAAGCACCATGACTGTTCCAGAACATTTCTATTATCTGGTTGTCAGTGATAAAATGAAGAACGGAAAGAACATGGTACGTTCTCTAAATTGCCTTCTACTGAAAGGGTAAGGAATGCTTTGAATAGCATGCTGAACAGCATGGTAGATTTTCCACATCGGGCTGTCTTTTATTAAAAGGCTTTCATTTAAGGAAGAAACAGAATGATAGCACCAGATCTGAGAGCATTCATTTACTCACAAAATAACTATGACAGAACCAGATATAGGATTACTCTCACAATATAGCTCCTCCTGATTTCCCCATAACCACAGGCTGCTACAACCAGCCCACTGGACTATTTCAATAGCAGTTTTACCCTCATCTTAGAGGTACCACCACCACACTTAAACTCCTTGTCAGCAGTTGGCTGTAACCACATAACAAATATTGACACAACCTTTTCACCTCCAAGTCCTGTCTTACGACTGCAAACTACACTCTGAAGTGGGCTGCTCTACCAACAGGATGCATCATGAGCATGACAAGCCTGATTTCTCTGAGAGCCATTACATACACGCAGACATGAATGATAGAATCATTGAATGGCTAGGGCAGGATGGAACCTTGCAGCCCATGCAGTTCCAACCCCTGCCCTGGGCTGCTTGCCCCCCACAGCCTGGCCCTGGGCACCCACAGCTCTGGGCAGCAGTGCCAGGGCCTCACCAACCTCTGAGTGAATAATTTCTTCCTAATAGAACGTGTACACACATGTGAACTACCTGATGTCTTCACAGCACTTGAATGTCAGGATAACTGCTCAGATTAATTAGTGAGCTGGAGACTGGGATGATGTCTGGTTGGGGTAACTTTCTTTTCATACTGGCCTTACCCTAGAAATACCATTGCATTTCAGGATCTGGCCTTTGGAAACCCACGATGATAATACATATTCCAAACATACAGAGGGATTTAAACAGGTTGTTCAGGAAAGGACTTTGATGGAACATGGCATGTCAGTGCTCACATCCCCTCAACGAAGAATAAAGAGGAATTGGGATTTAATTCGTTGAGATTAAATATATGGCAGATGCTTAAGATGAGTTGTGGAACTGCTGAGTGAAAAACGGCATTGTCTTAAAATAAATGTGTTTCACCAAGAAAAGTACTCAAACTCAACTTCACACAATACAACTATTCATATCCTGCAACATGCAGCTGTTAAGGGTTACAGTGACCAAAAAAAAAAAAAAAAGATTCAGTACCTCTGAATATTATGATTTTGCAAATATTTTATTATCAGTGAACCTGTAGTAAACATTCATGACATCTCATGAGTGCAGCTATCACATTTACTAGCTGAGTTGTTCCCATTAAGGGCCATATTTTTTTCTAAAATACATACATCTCTCTCCAAGGAATGAAGGATGAGTGAGAACTGAAAATTTAAGTGAGAAAAGCAAAAGGATTGTTGTGTTATCTTCATTCTTCAGTCAGAATTGCATATTTCTGTATATATAAAGCTACAGGCTACAAAGCCCTCATCCTACACCTCAGACAGATTTCTTTGGAGACATCAGCCAGCTTGCTTTTGTGTTATCCATCAGCCATGGATGAACCTCTACCTTCTGGTTTAAGCTGGAAAGAAGCTTAGTGCTATAATGGTAATAGTGGGTGCCTAAGTTGGCATAGAAGAGAGTCGGTGCAGTACATCCTAGAGATTTTCAGCAATTTAAGCAATCCTTCTGTTCTTTTCAAGGCTCCTTTAAAATGCCTGTAAAAGAAGCTGGGTTACTTAAAGTACCCTGGTGCTTAAACATTCAGCTGAACTTTCCAAAATAGATTTTATGGCCCTTCAGAGTCGGACACTTAACACAGCTATTTTATATTTATTCAGCTTCCTCCATTTTTATGCTGGTTCATCAACAATTTCTGGTCAGGTTTACAAAACAATTCTGTAAATGTTTACTCTTTTTTAGTGATCAGGACTAGGAAAAACAAGTTAAAGCCACTCTCTTAGATGAGATTTGATGAAGTCGGGACAAGACAAGATGCAAATAGGTAAACTAGGTCAGTTTTCATCTTGCACTTCCTTTTTTTTTTTTTTTTTTTTCCAAGTTTTGGAAACCACAAATGATTTCCCAGTTCTCTCTGAAGTTTTTCTGCACTGACTTCTTCCACCTTCTTCTTTCTGAACAGTGTAGTGACAAAGGAGAAAGAGCAAAGAATATTTCCATTCTCTTTTGGCATCTTCTCCAGTGCACGGTTTCCAGCAGGATGCAGCCAATCTGCCATGCCCACACACAGCCTTGGCAGGAACTTTCCTTCCTCCATTTTACTTTGGGGGCTTATCTTCCTAGTTCAGGATGGGGAAAGATGTCAGCATTTCCTTTGGACCAAAATGCTATTCCCTGACCATTGCCTTGCATCTAATTGCCTCTGAACCTTGAAAATACTTCATTCTTTTCTTCTTACACCTAGTAACATAAAAGCACCACTATGCCTCAGACCATTACTTTGACTTTTAAAGCAAGTTGAAAAGTTTAATTGCCACATTCCAGTTTTTCCCTTGCCACTGCCCTCATTCCCATTCAGACTCTCTCCTCTTGCTAATGAGTTGGCCCTATCTTTTCCTATCCATTACTACTACAGATTTTCTGCAGAGGCCCATAAAGTCTCCTGGCAAATAGTATTGATTTCTTTTGGAAATTGCCCAGTTTTATTGAAATTTGCATAATAACAAGAATAACAAGCAGCCCTGTTATCTGCATCTGGATCTTGACCAAATTCCCCGAGGATAGGGAAGGTACAAGCTTTGATGGAAGCATTCCCAGGCACTGCCAGCATTACCTAGGCACTGGCAAAGTCTACACGGGCTCCTAAGAGTCAAATGAGAACTGACTCCATGTCAATTTGCTTCACCTTAGTCAGGAGGAGGGATTTTATTGTCCATCTATTGTTGTGAATCTTATGGGAACTGTATCTTTGAGACCTTGTCACTCCATCTAATATTTTTGAAATTGATGGACAGTTTCAGAAAATACTAGGAGGGATTGACAGCAGATCCTTGCAGAGCCCATGATTAAACAAGCTTCTTCAGTTGTGGAGTTTCACCTCTTTTTCTTTAGAAAATAACAAGCTCTAGCAGTATCTGATTTGGTATCTATAAGATGATGTTTACACTTAGCTCCTTCAAATAAATTTTTGCTTCCTTGGTACTCCACGGTAATATACCTCTGCAGATAAAGTGGTTTCTGATGATCTCACCACAGGGCTACTTCTTGTTTTTGTAACAGTGCAGGAATAGCAGGAGAGGATCCGGACAGCTTGTGATCTGCTCAGAGAGCTCAGAGGAGGAGAAAGAGAAGAGAGATGGAAGAAAGGGGTGAAAAGAAACAACAGAGAGCATGGAGAGAAAAAGAAATGGAGAAAAGGAGGAATGGACTGCTTGTTTCCCCTAGGTGTTCACAGTTTCCCAGAAAAGATTTTGAAGTGTATCATCCCAGCGTCCCTCTGATAGGCACAGCACAGTACAGATGCAGAGATGCCAGACTCCTCTCCTGCTGCAGACAGCAGCACTGCACACAGCTGACTCTTGAAGGCCCACAGGCCACAGGGCCATTCCTTCTAGATGCTAAAAAAGACTCAAGATTTCAAACCTGGAGCAAGTCCCATCTCGCTTTGAATTTACACTGAGCTCTCCAAAGCATCCCACAGCAGTACACAAAAGCGAGTTCCTCAAAGCCCTTGCAAAAGGAAGAGCACAGAGTCCCGAGTGCCAGGAGGAGTCAAGCAGAGGGAGAGCTTGGGAGAAAGTGAAGCAGCTACTTTTCTTGCTTGAGTTTTCTGTCATGGAATTTTACCTACAGGAGGACTGCACACATTTGCAGTAATGGCTGAGAGATCCAGTTTGAGCTACTGAACTTTGTGAATTATGCAGTAATTGGAAAAACACAATGAAAATAAGGATTTGCACCATAAAGCACTCCTGTTTCATTTACTGGAATGGCTGTAGGTTTGGTTATTTAAGAGAACGCTTTGCAATATGCTGTCGTACTTATGGGGGTGAGCTTTGTGAAGAAAATAAACAAATGACAAAGTCCTAATAAAAGGAGATTTCATTTCAGACATGAAGGGCAACATAATTAGAGCAGTTTAGTTGGTGTCTGTGAAGAAAAACCCAGTGCTCACTGAGCTGTGCAGGATTTTCTGAGCAGGCTGTTTGACAAAATGGGTGTTGGGGCTATTGCACAAATTCCCACTCAGCCCTCCCTGTCTCAGGGAAACTACTGCAATGTGCAGAGGTGGAACGAGCAGAGCTCAGGCCCTGCAGCACCAACCTGCATGAGCAAGGAGTTCTCTGAACAGCGGTTCCTGACCTTCTTCATCAGCATCTGTTAACCTTCCAGCACTGAATTCTTTTCACATCCTTTAAACTCTTGCCGCATGGGCCTGGAATTGGGTCTAACAGAAAATATGCCACCAGGCACTGGAAAAGACCATGAGCACAGGTGATTCACAGAATGGAGCCAGCAGCAGGAGGGAGGCCTTCATCTGGGAGCAATCTGGGCTCAGCTGTGGTATCCTGGCATGGCTCACCCCTCAGCAGAGTTACAGTCCCCATACCTATGGGCTATCTGCAGGGTAACCAGCATCAGAGCTGCTGCTGCCGAGAATTTCTGCCTCTAAGAAAGGAGTCCTTTGGAGAAGGCATGGTGCCAACTGACTCAGAGAACACAAAATCCTATGCCATAGCCCCTGCAGACATCAAAATACATGAGATCTTGTGAACACACAGCAACAGGTAGAGTTTGATCCAGCAGGTCAAACTCTAGACAGGTAGAGCCTGACCCTGTTTTAGGACCGCAAGGCTGCAGGGAAAGCTGCACGCTCCGGGTGCACAATTTTTGAATTGGCACAAATCATAACTTCTGAGTTCTCTGCCAAGCCTCAGATCCATTTTAAAGAGGGGAAAGGTTGCCCTTCGCTTTGTCATTTCTCTCTGCTTCCAGCTGTGATACTGATACTAGCCCTTCACACACTCAGTAGTAAATGACCAACAAGTACAAGATGATAAAAATGTTTATCTTCCCCCTCCTTTCTTTCTTTGGATTTGTTACAGATGTGACACTAATAGTGATAGATGAGTTTAATCCCTTTTTTTTTTTTTTTTTTTAAAGGTCTGTTGATTATTTACTGGCCTTGTAGTTTGTGCTCTGTATCTACAAAGGGAATTTTATAATGTGTGATGCCTGCATTAATGGGATTTTGGGCCTGTAAATCATCCAGCACTGATACTCATTGTTGAATGCATATTTCTGAGGCCAATAAGTGCCTACACTCTCTTTCAAAATTCCACATGGTGCTTTTCAGCCTTCTTAATTTTTAAACCCTCTAGGAGCATCCTCTCTCCTTCTCTCTCCAGCCTCCAGAATTGTGAATGTCACTGGCATCTGAAGAAACCAAATCCTTTTAATGCTACTGCTGTTGATTTGCTTTGGGTTACCGTTCAACTTACAGATGTAAAATTCAGGCAGCTCTTTGTGTTTGTGCTCCTTTGGTCAGAAAAGACAAGCTACTCTTTCCCCTACAGATGTCTGACTCCATGAGGGATGGATTTTGCTTTAAAATTGTCAAAAACTCCCACAAGTCCCACATTGAAGATGTGCTCATTTTTCCTACTAAACTTTCCTTTTATTATAAATATAAAAGAGGGTTCACTATTTGCAGAGATAAAATACTTTCCCCAGCCTTATTTAATCACCGCTATTAATATCTGGACGCAACCTTGGTGCACATAAATCATCTGAGGCGGACAGTCACACTCAACCCTGTTGTGCAAATATGGAATGTTGACCTTTAAAACAATACTGTAGTAATCACGTTGTACATTTATAGATCTGTACTTATCCCAAAGGATCCCACAGCCCTAACACCACAAGGTATGCTGGAAAGCAGGCATCCCTGGCACGCAATCCAAATGGCATGCAGCACCCTGCATAGCCCAAGGGAGAAACAAGGTCTTGGGCACGGTCAGGGAGTAACTCCTTGAATCTCTGCATAGCCATGAGCCTGGGGTTACTGCATACAGCCCTCCTGAAAACACTATTTCAGACACAGTGCTCGCACACTCAGCCATCCTCACAATCCAAAGGAGTGCCCAAATGGTGTTAAGAGGAAAAGAGATCAGTCTGCAGGCAGACACAGCTACCCTACACGGTACATTACCCCTGAGAAATAATTCTGCACTCAGAAGTTTTTCTATTCTTTCAGTAAGAATAAAAGATATTATTTCTTCCTACACATCTTACTCCAAATAGAAATTAACTGAAAGGGAGTGGTAAAAGATTTGGTTTCCTTACAATATCAACTTTACAACCTGAGTCATGGAATGGCAATGAATTTAGGAAAAAAGGTAATGGAGAACATTTTCAGTTGGATGAAGAAAACTGCCTCAGGACGGGCAGAAGGCTCTGAGCTGATCCTTGCCATGCTCTTACAAGGCATAGCATGGGACAGACTTCTTGACTCTTATCCTGTCCTCACACAATCAGCAACAACGAAGGAGCAAACCCTCAAGGCATGTAAAGTGGAATTTGTAAGAGGAAAACAAAGATAGTCGCACCCCGGTGACAATTATAACACAGATATAATTATTCCTGAGGAAGACATTTTCATCATTTTACATACTGTTTAAATCCAGTTTGAATTAGGATGGCCTTGGAAATAATAAGAGATCTAATTTCTGCTTAACTCTGTTAACTTCTCGGGAAGTCCACTGAGTCTTCAGAGACTTCTCATTTGCATAGAGAAGACATTCTCCTTCACGCAGAGGCATAATGGATGCTGAAAGGGTAACAAAGCATCTTTCCCAGTCACCCACAGTTAGAGTTTACTTAACACACACACAACAGAAAGCAAATGAAGGGTTGCCATATTTATATTGGCGTTTCCAAGGGAAAATTTAATGAAAAGCTAAGATAAAAGAGGGCCCAGATGGCTTTCTGAAGCTGGGGAGCACTGTTACAACAAACACACAAACACTTCCTTTAGGAAGCTCTTTGCAACACAGATTTTGTATGAAAGTGCAAATGGAATTAACCTTCATTAAGACTGGAATACAAAACCATACCAACAAATGACCAAATAGCAAATGACACCCTCTCCTTCACAACTGTCGTATCAGTCCTTGAGACTGTGAGCACAGTCCATTCAGTGCACTGAACCTGAAAGTGCATCTTTCTGATAGCACATGGCCCCTTCCATTTTCCAACATACACGTAGCAGTCTAGCTGGCCAAAGCCATGTAGAGTGCAAATGACAGCACCATTACACAGTCCAGGCCACAGCAGGTGGATGGAGTGCTGTCTGCTGGGTGCAATAAACATCAACACTTCAATTTCAAGCAGGTTTTGCCCGATTGCAAAAAAATTTAGGCTTTGGAATGGAAGGTTATAGGGGAAAAAAAAAACCAAAAAAAAACAAATAGACATGGAAAACAGGATAGATCATGAAACATCTTCCTAGTATTAAAAACTATTTCAGGCTTGTAATTTTTATAGATAAAGACATTAACACAAAGCAGTGCTTATCTACCTTAAGAGCATAGCCTAACTCAATCCTTTTAAACGGAACAGCAGAAGCAGAAATGTGTTGATTTTCACCAAAGTAGTGCTAATAACACTGAGTACAAAGAGAAAATAAATGTGACCCAGGCTCTTTAAGTTACAGTGGTAAAGTTATTGGGTTTAAAGGTTGTGTTCATGTGAACAGACAAATACAGAAAGGTCCCAAAGAGATGGATCAGCTCTTATAAATTCAGACAAATCAAGAGACAGAATGCATTTCAGGCATTTGTCTATTAATTATAAGCACACTACTCAGATGCTTGGATTTTGTTTGGATATTTTCCAGGAACAGAGATCACTCTGCCATTTCACAAGGCTCCCAGCCCGCTTCACCTCCCCAAAATGGCTGTTTCTGCTGCTGGTGTGGTGCTCCTGCGGCATCCGTATGGGGAGCAGCACCTTTGCGCACCACTGCTGGTTCAAGATCATTTAGACAAGCTTTCCATCTGATCTCCTAGGAAAAAAGACTTTGAATGCTGCTCCGAGTCAGGACAGCATCCTAATTTTTTAGAGCATTTTCAGATTTGCATGCCACTTAATTAAACATTTTGTTAAGTATAAAAAAGAATCTGTCCTGGAGGTAATGAAATCCTATAAGTTTCAAGACAATAAACATCTGGATGAAAGAGATAAAGTCCTTCAGCGCCCAGCTGATGTAGGGTTTGAAGCATGAGCTCACGTCTGATTATCCATCAGGCATCCACAAAGGAGGATGCATGTGAGCCTTTCCTTTTCTTTTTAAAGTCCAAGAGCAATAGAAAGTTTGTTAACTTTGAGTCAAGCAGAAACCATTATTTTGGTGGAAAAAAGTCTTCATTTACAACAGAACCACTTCGAAGGTTTTCAGTCTTTACATTCATCCACGAGACTTCAACTAAAACATCTTTCATGCTGAATACACAGTATAGCCAGTAAGTACTGCTTGTTAAGATCAAGATCTATGATTTTATGAAGATTCACAGCTGAATAAAATGAAAGCTGCCTTCATTTACCACCCGAGATGCCGCTACATTTCAAAGAAATGGTGGCCAAATGCATTCAGATGATAAGAAAGCACTGTTCAAGGAATGATTCGCAGCAATGACTAATATTTGATATAACAACCATGAAATGAAAGCAGCATTAAGTTTTATTAAATAATTTTCCACTGCCTCCACACTGCAGCATTAGTATGTGCAGCAGAGAGCTTAACTAAATTATCAGTTGAGAAAGTAGTGTCGGGAGCTATTACAAAATGCAGCAGCTGTAATGAAATTCAAAGCCCATGACTGCTCTTAGAGAAGGTATTTTATAGATGTGGAACCAGGAAAAGAGAGTGAGTCCTGGTTAGTGACTGTAACTATCAGCCTCCTCTACTTTTTCCACCTTTGCACTCTCCCCTGGCTGCAGAGCTACTTCCTGTGCCTCAGAATGAGGATAAACTGAAGGCTGAGAAGCCAAGAGAGAGGCTATGCCTCTCAGCACTCAAGCCAGAGTCTTTCCAATCCTCACTGCACACCATGGCTTCCAGGAGGCAGAAGGGCTCACCCTTACTCAGCAGGTAGTGCTCCAGCAGTGGCAAAACTTCCTGGTGGGAAAGTATTTCCCTAACACAGCATACAGGGGAAAAAAAAAAAAGCAGCTTAAATACATGCATTTCACAGTCAAATTACTTACTGCAGTGCAAAGGAAACCCTTGGAGTCCTGTGCTGCAGAGGTGTTAACACAGCCAGCTTCAAGAGGAGAGCATGCCACCAGCATGTGAGATATCCTTGGCTCGCAGCTCAGACTACAAAGACCCGTGGGGCTCCAGTTTGCCATTCCAATCAAGAAGGGAACTGTTGCCACTATAGATAACACAAAATTTGTTCTGTAAAAAGACCTTTCAGCTCAAACTTATTGCTCAATGTTATGCTTAGGGGAGCCTATGGCTTTGTTTCTGGGCAACCCTAATATTGTAGGCAAAGAAAACCTTCCACCTGCCTTAGGAACAGGAAAAGGAGAGTGCTTCCAGACTTTAAAACACCAGATATGGTTGGATTCATTTTTAATCATGATGTGACTATTTATTACAAATGCTCTTGTGCTTTGGCCTCTTCAGGTACCATCATACAAAGACAACTGTTTGGCTATCACATCTGTACTGGATATGGCCCAATTTGTCTTCTTGTAACTCATTCAATTTTGAAAATACAGAAGTCTAGGAACTCTGGCTCTATTTTCATGATGTGCTGCACTGCTTGCAATTTTTCTTAGGGGTTTTTCTTTTTCTTCACACTGCAGGCAAGTGAGAAAAGGGGAAATCACACAGATGATGAGCAACTCATGATCGGGCCACAGATAGGAGAAATTCTTGCACCTGTGGAACCACTAAGGCAGATGCTGGAGAATTGGAATGCTGGAGGCGGAAAAAGGGCCATAAGATAAAGTCACACAAAAAACGGATGGGGAGAGGAATACAATTGAACTATTTATAGGGAGAGAGAGAAAAAAAAAAAAAGACAACACAAACATTCAAATTAAACACCTAAGAAGTTGTTAGGGGGTGTTACGTTAACACATAACACATAGGCATGTTAACAGCTTCTCTCAGTCCTAGAAGTCAAGGAGGGTCATGCCATTTCTGCCAGTGTCTGAGTGTGTAAGGGTGTCCAACCCGTAGAAGAAGGGTTGTCTTGAGTACTGCTATGCATAAAAGTCCACATAGACCAGCTGTGACTGTATATGCAGGAGGGTATGAAAGTGAGGGTGACTTACATTTAGATATATCCAGCAGAGATGTAAACCAGATGAATAAAGACAAAAATCAAAAATACATAATCATGTACAGAAAAGGGATTTGTCCATCTAAAAGCTAGATGAAAAATGTTCTTAAAAAGTAAAAAGTGAGAAGAAAAAGAATAATCTGTTTCATGATGTGATTTGGCTAGAAGTCTGTTTTGTTCTTCTTTATCTCTCCACCTTTCTGTTGAATTACAAAGGATTATGAAATATTGTGCTGACTTTGTATTCCCGATATGGGATTGTGCTAAATAAACATGACACATGAAAAGCAAACAACGTGCCTTATGCTCCTACTTATCTATATTCCTTCATCTCTTATAAACATCCATCAGAGCTCTCTGTGCAGTGACAGTGCTTACTGCAGCAGGACAAGGATATTGTCCATGCACAACCAGGTGAGTTAGGTGATCTGAAGTGGAGTCCTCTCAGTAAAAACACAAGAAGAAAAAGCAAAGGGAACAAAGTGCAAATGATGTGTCCCACTCACTTTTGTTCCTTCTTGTTGGGGCCAGCACTGACACCTTCTGACGTGCTGTAACTCCCACTGTTTAGTCATATCACAGCTAATTATACATCCACCCTTTAGATTCTTATTCCATTATTCTTATGAGAAACTGAAAGAGTTCAGTCTAGCAAGATATTCAAAGCAAAGACATGTTGTTCATGAGTTATAATTAACAGCCGAGAGAGGAGATATCTGAGACTAGAAAATGCGAGCAGAAAAAGAAAAAGCAATACCAGATGTCATGTCTCAAAAGTGAAGCCAGCCACACTCACTCTAAAATAAAATCTAACCTGCATATAACTAAACATCAAGAAGATCATTCATGGGTATACTGCATTAATCAATGGCTGACTCTTTATATTAGAAAGCAAACTTGAGGTGATTAGACACATAGAACACATTAGAACACTGTCTGGAATGTGTTGTCTGACATTCTGCATAGCAGACAAGCCAGGGCTCTGACTTCTGGCTTTAAGGTACCAAAACTCCAAACAGCAGAATCATAATGTAACTGAGGCTTACAGCTAGTGGCAGAGCAGGTGAGACAAATTAGATTTGCATTGTACCATTAAAGTCATTCATTTAAGTATTGTTTCCTTAAATTTAGCCTATCACATCCTTAACCTTCTACACAACAGAGGTGGTAAGTCAAATTCTACTATAAAATGTTCTGCACCCTCCTTCCCTGCCCACCATTTCCAACCCTGGGCACAGATTTACCTGTGATTTACATTTCACAATGCACAAAGTGCCTGAGAATCACACACAAGGCCAAGCAGAGCAGAACGTTGGATTGTGCATCTCAGCATAAAACTACTGAGAACAGTGAGAAGAGAAAGGGTAAATGCAATCACTGGAACCTATCTGGTGACCCCTTGACCTCCACTGAAATATTGCCCAGCCTCACTTCTCTCTCTTGTATACTTGCCTCATCAGCCATCACATAAGACAAAATTTTACTTCGTACTGTTGTGATGCAAATTGTCTCTCCAGTGCTACCCACGGTGCCTACACAGTAATTGTGCAAGGCAATGAAGAAGTGAAGACCTTACCCAACCTTGTTATCAATAATGAAAGCAACAGCTGCATAAGCACATCTCTCCACAAGAGCTGGGGATGCCTTCAAGGCGCTCAGAACATTTGTAGACCTTCTTCATAACTAATAATTACTTAGAAGTACAAAAACATAATCAGCTTACAGAACAGATCTGTCTTGGCCTATTTACAAGACCTGTTGTTTTGCTGCCAGTTACTGTTCCTGAGCTGTCAAAGTAGATTTTCTTCCCCATTCAAGTGTGGATGTGCAGAGACTGTTGTGTTTGTGCTGAAGCATTTCTTATTCAGGCCAGAAGGTCTTTGTGCCCCCTCCTCTTCTTCAAGGGCTTCTTCATTTCAGCTGTAATTTGTCTGTGCTATAAATACTCAATCCTGGACTCACTTCTGAGCCCAGGCATGTTGATTGTCAGGATATCATTAGCAAAGACAATAGGTGTATAAATGCACAGTGACTAGAACAGACCCACCAACTTGCAGGATGGCTACAGACCATGTTGAAAATTTTCTTAATACAATGAAGACTCCCACTCTCATCCCCTTCAGCTCCAAAGCATCGTGGCTCTGTCTCCAGTATCATCTATTTGGAACCACCTGGTTCCCAAACACCACCATCACTTGGTCTGAACCATTCAGATAGTTGAGAGCATTCAGTCCTGCTGGGTGTTAGCATGAACTAGCATTCTGTCTCCTGACACAGGCTGCCTCTTTTTAGCTCCAAATCCCAAAGCATTTAATCCAAGCTGTGAATATTGTTTCAGTCCCCACAAAGCTAGTCATCCATCTTTCCTACAGCTTATTCCTTCCAAAAGCTACCTTGTTCCTGAAGTTCTTCACCCTTCCCTGAGCAGGGATGGTCCCATAGCAGCCTCCTAATACCCAACCTAAACCACCCCTGTCTCAGCTTAAAACCATTCACCCTTGTCCTATCAAATCCTTCTTCCTTAGTGAGGTTTAGGCTAGTGATGACTGACATTCAGATGATATGTAGTTTTTTAGGCTTGTTTAGTAATAACAACCAAAGTTTGGCCTCCTACACTAGTCAATAATATCCAAACTGGAGAATGCAGGGAAGTAGTAGTCACTGCTAGAGGCAAAAATTCAGTGTAAAGCTTGGTTTCACGAGATATTAAAATTCGGGTTCATTGTTGTATTTATTTGGAAACATCCAGCCTGAGCTCCTAAGTTCTAAAAAAATTTAGGAGTAAAGAATTTGTGACCAGTGGATCCGTAATGCTGGTAATGCTCAGTAGCAGATTCACAGCAAATCTGGTCCTGGTAGATCTCTGTCCTGCTCCTAGCTTGATTACTGAGTGATATAAGAAGGCCACTGAAGGAAAGAACAGGCAGCTGAAAAGGTTTGGGTTTAGGTAGAGGAGAAATGCAGAACATAGAACTCCACAAAATGGAACTTTGGCTCCTTTTTTTTTTATCTGAAGGATCTTGACAATGATCTTTTCTGCCCTCTGTCATAATTGCTGTTTTGACCAGTTATTTGAGGGGAGGAGGAGAAGCTACAGAGGTCACTTACGTGCATTAGGTTTATGCAAGCACCTAATCCAACAGAATTTACACAAAATCAAGTACTCAAAATTGCCATTCCTGTTCTTTCCCAATCAGCTACTTTTCTTCTTTGAATATAGGGAGAAATTGCAGTGCCTAAATTAGATGTCTAAGAAAGTGACAGAAAATCCTTCCCACTCCCTCCGCATCCATGTCTGATAACTGTGTAGCTTCAGTATGAATCAGGATCTCACAGCACAACCATATTATAAATAGTGACTGTATTCTTATTTCCACAGAGGCTGCTTTTCCTTTCATGGGCAAGATGCACTGACATTGTGAATTTATTAGAACATGGAGACATTTATGAGAACCAATGAAGAGTTTTTATTTCCTCTCACTCTGATGTGCTAACTCTTCTCAAGGAATTAATCTCCATTTGGCTTTACTGTATGTTGCCTTACATCACCACATTGTCCATACCTGCATTTCAACAGCCTCCCAACATCAGTTTTAGGTTCTCTGTCTCTTCAATTATAATTCTGTCTCTGGACTAGACTGCTTTGTGCCCAATGAAAACAATATGCAATTAGCTCAAATCTGTGTCCTGATTCCATCTAAATTAATAAGCATGCTTTATTCTCCTAGTTTATTTTTCCACTTGGAGAATGGCCTCATCATACACTATATTCATGAAACAGATTAACATCTCTAGACCCAGAATATCTTGAAATAAGGCAACATACTGTATCTCTTACAAAGTTAAAAACATTGTAGTGTTCTTAGTGAGAACTTAAAGCAGAGCTGCATTGTTTCATAATCTCCTTTGACTCTCAATGCACTCTTCCAGCCACACTGCCTTATTAGATTATTACACTCGTCTACATTTTGCTGAGTACATGCTGAGCCAAACAGTTATGCATGTGAATGCAATTTGATGGCACTTGAGTAAACTGAATTTCAGGTAGCTGTTAGAAGCAGCAGACATCAACACCGAGAAAGTGGAAAAAAATGAAAGGCTGACACATAAAATCACTTCAGAGGTGATCTGGTGTTACTGTGGACGAGTGTACTGACTGCAGAGCTCCTCTGTTGCTCTTACCACCTGCTCACCAAGTTCTAGGTCTTCCCATATGCTGACTACAGAATTCCCCCCCCCCCCAAAAAAATAAACTCCTTGTATAAATACTCTATCTGAGAGATTAAAAGACTAAATGCTTCTAGAGGTCAGTGCATACTGTGGGTAGGTGTTGTACAATGAATTAAAATACCTGAGCTCCATTCCTGACCTTATTGTAGACCTTCATGACTTTCAACAAGTCATTTTGCTTCTTCTTTTACTACTCTACACTTCTGTTTTTTCAGGTGAAAAATCTCTTAGGAATGGTTCCATCTCTCAGTGTGCTGAGACACTGCCTTAGCCAGTGGGATCACTGAGCACTAATGAAGAAAATTATCAATGAGGAAGAGTACTGCAAGTAAGTATTTCCTATCAGGGCTTCCTTAACTAAAAAAAAAAAAAAACAACTAAATATGTGCTTTTTGCATCAGAAATATGTTTTTTCAGTGGAGATTAGGCAAAATTAAAACTGTCCTAAAGCTTAAGAAATTTGGATTGATTTGTCATTAACATTTACGTGGACATATTGCAAGGTCTGGTTCATATGCTACCTATCATCATCTTGACTGTTCCACATTTTCAACAGATGGGTTGGACTCTCTTGAGACTTGCAGCTGTGTTGTATGTCCTGGCATAGCTCTGACAATTGTTCTTATTTCTCTAGGATACCTTTGCTTCTTGTTTCCTAATGTCTTCTGAGAGAACATCATCATCTGCATATCTGCCTTCTGCAGTGATCTAAACTGACAGCGAAGAGTAGCAGACCATGCCCCACCTCCTGCTTGCAGAGATTTTGCTCTAAATTCTATTTGGTGATTTGTTTATAAATTGTTTCTATTAATACTCTTGGGTTAAATACCTAGGAAAGGCATCTGTGCTAAACAAAAAATGAAAAAATATTAAAATATGGGGAGTGCTAGTCAGAAAAGGGCACAGCCATTAAGCAAAATTAATGGAAATATGCTCATCTCTCCCAAATGCAAAATCATTTTTTCTTACCACGCCTTATGCATTATGAACATTGCAACAATTGCTCATGGAAAACATTCACATTTTAAGGCAAACCTTAGTCCTGTAGTTCTAAAGGTGACTCCTAATGGGAAAAACAATTAGGTTTCAGGAGCATTCCATTAAGATCTCCTGATTCACTAAAGGTCTTTTCCTTGATTGGATTACGGATCCTGACACCAGAAACTGCAGTTTCCAGCTTAACGTTCCCTATGAAATCATAGATTGAACAGAAACAAGAAAAAATGGCAATTAAGCAGAAGAATCGATGCACAGAAACAAGTAATATACAGGAATAAATCTAAAGTTCAAACAAGTCCATAGATTTCATAGCTAGAGTGAAGTGCTCGAGCTGTGAAAGACTTTTTACTTTACATCATCTGTAGGAGCCCACATGGATTCTAGCCTCCAACACTTGTTCCCAGGACATAATCTTCAGCAATGACTTTGGAGGCGGATGCTCTTTCTTCTTGAGGAACCCAATGACCTTGAGAATTTTAACACAAAAATCACACTTCAGTCTATTAAAATCATTTTGGTACTGATGAGAAACTTTTAAACAAAACTAAAGTAGTTGGCACATTGTTCCACAGTTGGCTGGAACTTTAACAAAGACAGCAACTAACCACCAACATGTATAGGCTCTACAGCTCATCTGAGGAAACAGATGGCAGTAACTCATTTAATTGGTCCCTTACAGATGCACATAAATGCCACCTAAAGCATGTACTGTCCTGAAATGAGAGAACAAGCGTGGAGCTTTTGGTAGTTATCTTTGTTTGGGCCAACAGAACAGCAACCCTGATGAGACACTGAATATACAGTCTGGAATCATACCTCTGTAAAAGACTCTTTCATCATTTACAAGCAAAAGAATAAACATTTCATGTTCTTTCCCGAAGCTGATAAACGAGGAAAACCCATGCTTACATCCCTAAGGACCTTCTAACCTAAAAATAAGAAGTCTCCAATAGCAACACCAAAATCACTGCAGTGTGTGTGCAAACTACTTCAGTACCATGTAGGCATTGTGTCCGATTTTAAAAAAGAAAAAAAAAAAGCTTCAGAAGTAATTAACAGATGCCAGGATTATAAACCATTGCCAACTATGACTTGTCTTTTCCCCCAGCCACGTGGGATAGCTCCTTAACCGTCAGGGAGATTAGGTAAAATTAGGAGCAACTCAGCTAACATAATCGAAGCTGATGGAAACTAGAATCAGGTAAATCCAGAACAGTAAGGCAAGCTCACAGTATGGTTATAAAACATTTGCTGCTGTGGTTACAGTTCAACTGCCCTAAAGTAGCTCTCTTCCAGTAGGATCCAATAGCACAAAAGGCATTGTAGGCTCTCTACCCTCACACATGCCTTTCCTGGATGTGATGAAATGCTTGCTGAATGCAGCGGTTCTCTCTCACTCAACCAGCACATTGCCTATCTGCTATCCATTTCCCTGAGCTGCAGTCACACCCCTGGAGTGTGGAACAGCACAGACATACCTTTAAACCAGTTCAGCAAGCAGGGCTTATTTATCCCCTCACTTGTTACAAGATGCAAGCATACACGAATGACTTAGAGATACCTATGGCCTTCTAGTTTGGAGTCCCTATTCTCCCACTGAATCCATTCTGACAATGTCTTCTATCATCCAGCGTTGAAAACAGGAGTACAACAAAGTTTTATTTTCTGCTGATTGCAGTTGAAGGTATCCTGGCACGAGATCTTCCTTTATTCTAGCCTGTAATGTGAACTGAAGGCCTGGATTTCCCCAGTACCTTAGGAAAAGTCAGAAACAATTACCTTGATATCAGTGCAATTAAACCTGCATGAAATGAGAACGTGGGAGCTGAGAACAAAGTCTTTCTGTTTCTGGGAACAGCCCTCAGTAGCTCTTCTGTGCAGAGGTTTTTCTGCACAGAAAACTGCTCAGTGATCCTATGGCCACAGTTTGGCTGTTGCTGTTGAAAATTGTGGTTTTGCCTTTCTGCACAGAAAGAACTGGCATCATCAGTCTGAACTGCCAAATGAGCAAAACTTATTCGAATAAGCAAAAAAACTTCTTTAAGCAAAAGTTTTTGCACACGAAGGAATCAAGATCAGAGTTCTCTATGGAAAAATACTTGGGAATAGCTTGAGTTCATAACAAGCGTGTAGTAGAATGAAATTGTATGACCTGAGAAAAGGAAAATAGGTATTAAATGTACAAAAAGAAATTTTCCCCTGGTTCTAGATCTAAATAACATTGAATTATTAGGCTTCGTGTTTTGTTGGTTTTTTTAAATTTGTTTATTTTTAATTACTCCTGACTATGATAAAATCTTGGTATTATATTTTGGGGAATAAAGGGTTTTACTCACTGTACAGATGCACTGTACTCCAATCATGCTTCTTAAAATTCTTAAGATTCTAGTTGGATTTCAAACAATTGAAAAGCAAGGTAAAATTAAATGGGTGCACTTCTAGGTTATTATCCACACACACACATTAAAAACAACAACAACAAACAAACAAACATGCTCTGTTACTAACAGAAACGTTGCATCGGAACGAACATCATTTCTTTTCACAGTAGGGTTTGTAAGGGAGCTCAAGAGATCCCTGAGTCCAACCCCCCAAAAAAGCAGGTTCCTACATTAGGTTGCACAGGTAGGCATTCATGAGTCTTGAATATCTCCAAAGAAGGAGAGACTTCACCACCTCTCTGGACAACCTGTTCCAGTGCTCTGTCATCCTTACCATAAAGAAGTTCTTCCTCGTGTTTGAACAGAATTTCCTCTGTTCTTCTCTTTACACCATTTTCAATCTAGGAAATAACAACCATTCATCCATTTTACAGTGTTGGGGACCATGAAGATGAATCATGCCAAGACACGTTAATCTGAGATGATACAAAATTGCCGGGCTGCTAAAAGTGAGAAGCAATAGATATGACTTTTTATTCTACCAAACAGTACATGGCCTCCAAATCTGAAAGCAATGAAGATTGCTCTAACCTGCTTCTTTAATCTTTTCCACTTTTTAAGGTTAAAGAATGGAAATGGAATTGGGACTTGCAATGTTCCCAAAATGTGGACTCACAGTGTACACAAACACGGTTCCCCTTTATTGCCAGAATGAATGACAGGAGGAAGGGACACCATCCTACACAACAGAGATATAAATTTGCATTGAGCCCCAGACGACTTAGGTTTGATGTGCTGAATGTGCCAGTGGCTTCACTTCAAATAGCTCAGCAACATTCCTCTTCCCAGGGTCACGCAAAGTTTATCTTTCCAAATCACTCAGTGCATCTATAATCAAAGTGCATTTTGGCTTCAGTCCTAGGTTTATATCTTCCTGTCTGTCACTTTGTTCACAGGTTTACAGAAGGTCGAAGGCCCTCGTCCTTCACATCTTCTCTCATGGAAAGTGTATCTAGCTCAAGCCAAAAAAAAAAAAAGACTGATGGAGCTTCCCATGCACGACTAGAAGATTTAACATTATTTTGTAAAATCAGTAGCAGGATGTTTTCCACAGTGGTTTCTGTTCAGCTGCAAAATGGTCACCCATGCATATTAGCTCTCTTATAAGTAAAAGTATTTCAAGGGACGTGCTCAAAAGCACTCCAGATCACTTTATTAAAAGTTGTAATGGTGTCCCTGGTTGAATTCAATTCTTGCAGTCAAAGCTATCAGGTTAATAAAAAAAATACACTCATAATTAATAAAGTATATGTTACTATGTTAGTAATCAGCAAGATTCCATCAAGGTTAGAATCAAGTGCTCATCCCATAACCCACGATCACAATTTTCAGAGGAGGATAACATAGCAAATGAAGTCTGTATTTCCAAGCATAAATGTGACTGTTTCTGCAACTCTTTAATAAGGTGGCCTTGGATTAACATAAAAGCTTTAAAGCAGGAGGTCTCAGTGTTTCAAAAAGTGCTTTAAAATGTTTAAGCGTATATTACAATGTCGCTAAAATAATCACAGAATACATATTCTTAAATCATATCTTTAAACTTAAATACACACCACAACCTTCCTGATTCATATGGATTTAAACACTTATTTTTCTGAATTGGGTTCTAAGCACCAAGGGATAGAAATAGCACTGGTAATGGTATCAAGAGACCTGCTTGTACGTATCATTCTGAGCACAGACAGTTCCAGCCCAAATCTTTGCATAGTTCTGCAATGCCTGGTCAGGTGTTTGCTTCTGTTTACATCAATCTCTTCATTAACTTGAAGACAGATGCTACCTTATGGAAAGTGAATGACAGACACCTGCAGGCTGGTGACTACTTTTTATTACCTTCATTGACTCACGTGAAAAATTAAACAATCTCTTATGCAATAGCTTAATTTCTTTGACTCAGAATTACAAGACAGGTCTCTGCACCAACAGTTTGTTGTTACTCTTTAGGCTCAGGCTCTCTAGAAGTCTCTAAAATAACTACTTTTTTTTTTTAATAATAATAATTCTTACAGTTAATAAAAGTTAAGAAGTTTACAGCTACTCTCAGTGCGAGGCTGGGATCATGAACTTCACACTGAGCAATAAGGAGAATTGCCTACAAGAGCTTCCAGAATTCTGGTGAAGAATTGGACATTGTTGTAATTCGGTCTTAGATACTCAAAACATTTGTTTAATAGGATAACCAGAACTGTGACATCTATAACGTGTTAGAACTCCTGCTTAATGCATCCTTGCACCACTGGTTTATTGAGCTACGTAGCTCCCTGAACTCAGCACACAGAGGTCTTCATCACAGAAGAATATTTGCTATTGCAAGAGTCAGCTATAAAAGAAGAAACTTGAGCAGAATTTCAATTCACTCCGAAGGGTTTACACATGCAAAGTATGTGTAACAAAATGAAGCAAATATATACGTGTACACATATAAATATTTACACGCATGCACAAACACATGGTTGAAAAACTGGAAAAATGTGAGTTTAAAAAAAAATTAGTTTAAAAGAATTCAAATAGATATGAAGACCCGTAAGCCGACTCACTTTTCACACTTGAAGATTTTTAAGCTTATGTCCCACATGAAGCAGATAAGAGATAAATTTTGTCTGATTTCAAGGCCACATACTTAGATACATCCTAGAAGTCAGACTCATTCTATTTCCTTGCTCAGTCACAGCCTAAATTATTAGATCTCTCTGATGTTGGAGGAAAATTGAGAAGTCATCAGCTCTTCTGGAAGAAAAAATTGGTATTTTCCCCCCCAAGTTCAGAGAAACCAGACTGTGATGTGAACTTTACATTCAAACCAGGTCACAAGGATTATGCAAAGGTGGCTATTATGTCTCTGTGCAAAGCGTGTTCGTAACAAAGGAGATTTAAAGAAAAAGATTTTCCATTTCAGTAACATTGCATGAGAACATGAAAAGCAGTAAAATCTCTATCTCAGGCACCTCACACATCATTCTTTGCATTCAAACAACTCCTCACAACAGCATTCTTTGTTTTGATTGGTTTCACCATTTCCTTATTCAAGAAAGCATTCCTATAAGGAAGCCACATTTACAGGCTGACATTCTTATCTCAGCAATTTCATAAAAACAGCTCTCCTGTTTAAGAGACGTCGGTGCTTTCTGATCCTCCACTGTAAGAAGATCAGGTAATATGCATTATATTTTATTCTCTCCATTTTAAAACACTGAAAAGCAGTAATTATCACTGATGTTAACTCAGTGTGTGAAAATAATGTGTTTCTAATTTAAGCTAATAGCAAATCTCTCCATAACTTTAAAGCATAATGTTGAGATCTGGCAGTGAGCATTATTACTGGGAAGTCATTTGGATACTATCAGTCATTCATAAGCTGATGGTGCATAAATCCAAATAAATCCAAAGTACAACTAAAATTTATTTCTAAATTTAAATATAAACATACTGACACAGCCAGATATAAGTTGTCAGCTCTCAGGATTGTATTACATATGGCACAATATTTCATATTTCTTCCAAGTCTCAGCACTGGGAGGTATATTCAATCACTTACAACTGTGAAGACACCTTGAAATAGTGTCCCATATCAATACAGTAAATAGGCTTTAAATCCAGAGAACAGTTTTTTATTTTTAAGTTTGGAATGTTAAGTCCCATAGTCCCATAATTCTAGTACCCTATGTTATTTCCATATTCCTCAGGTAAGAAAAGGACAGAGGAAGTAGAGATGTTTGATTTTAGATCAAACATTTGCAATTCTCATCACCAAAATGGGAAAAGAAAAAAAAAAAAAAAAAAAAGGAAAAAACACACACACACAAAGCAGCAGCAGCCAGGAAAATGAGAATTCTGGTCCTCAGTCAACTTGGAAGCTCCAATGCTTCCTGGAGACAGGAGGTTGGCTGCTCCCATCCCTGCTCAGAGCAGCCAAAGAGGAGATGCCAACCAGCCCACGGAGAAGGTTCTGGGGCTGTCCTGCACCTTGTTCAGCTCAGGTTTCAATTAGTGAGGACAGAACTAGCTCAGAAGTGCTGAAATCACGATGTCATGTTTCACGTGTCTGCAGGGATGCGTGCTGTGAATGCATTGGCATAACAGAGAATACAAACCCCAAGCAGTGGGCAAAGCCCCATCCTTCACTCCTCTGACGTAAACCATTTTCTTTTGCCTTTCCATAGCTGTTTTGGATGGGATGCTGACCTGGGGCAAGGCCTTACATTGTGCTGCCCTGGGACCATCCCGAGCCACCAGGCCACCCTTAATTACAGCCACAGCCAACAGCAGATCCCTCCACAGAACACGTAGGTTTCTTCACTTGCCAAAAGTTGTTTTCCCTTGCCAGCTTTCCTCTAGGTGACACAGTATTCATCTGCTGTCAGCAGAGGTTAGCATAACAAACCTCAAGGAGTAGCACTGTTGGATAGGAAGAAAAATACCTAGATGGCATACAAACATTTGTGGAAAAATAGAGACTTGCTTTTCTGATGCATCTCTTTAACAGTCATGCTAAGCCTTCTCCTGCCAAATAATTGTCAGTGTTCGTCTAATCCTGTGTCTCTCTACTGCCCAAGGGCCATCTACCTTAGAAATCAGTGGTGTTTAGTTTGCTCTACTGACCAGAATTTTAGGTTTGCCATTTGGTGCAAACACAACTTAAACAAAAACACATCAGCATCATCTTCAACTGATTTAGGAGGGACAGCACGAGGTGACAATTCCCTCACTGACTTTGTAATTAGAACTGGTCAAAAGTTTCCTTCTGATAAACAATTCTATTAAAAATATCATCTATCATACTGCACATTTCCAACATTACCATTTTTGGAAAAAAACAGCATGCCTTTTAAAAACACATCATAACGTTGGCAAAAAAAACGTTTCTGAAATTATAATCAACTTCTCTCTTAATTTAAAACAACATGGGAAGTTTCCAAATCCTCAACTACCAAGCAGTTTCCATGTGGCACAAAATCAGGGTTACCCTTCCTAGCTCACCCCCCCATCAATACTATTAGGCAAATACTGCTCCACTCTGAAAGCCAGAGGACCAGCAGCCACTGCTGCAGCTTGGCTGCAGTTACCCAGACTCAGCTGCTGGTAGATTCACCAGATCTACTCCTTAGATACAAAACGAATGGCCCTGCAACCCCTTCTTGAAAAAACTATAAAAATAGAGACATGAAAAGGACGTTGGTTTTCTCCCTGCTGAAACTACTTCTGTTCCTTTTGTTGCATACATTTTTTCAGTTTCTCCAGGAAAATCTATTATCCTTGGCAGCCTGACACTGCGTGGAATAATTTCTAATTTGATCTTCCTTGCCATGATACCGAATATTAGAGTATTTTTGCTTTTTATTTCTCTGGGGAGTGTAAATATCCTCAAGAAGAAGTTTTTCCACCAATCCTTCTGCTGGCAAGCAGGTCACTTTGCTGACATTTCTCCATTTTCTGGACTCTCCATCACATAATTCAATGGTACTGATTAACATCAACCCACACCTGGGCTTTGGTGTTCAGAGGAACTGTGCTGTAAGTGAATGTGACTGCTCTAAGAAATGTTCCCTACCAGCTGTTAAAACTTGGAGAGGTATTTTCTTTCTTCTTCCCTTGCAATTTTCTTTTTCCTTTAAAAAAAAAAAAAAAAAAAAAAAAAAAAAAGAGTATTCCCAAACAGTTAATTGTATTTCTATTCTATTCCTTTTTTTGAGGTATTTGTTTCTAAGTTCAAAGATAGATTGCTATGTAGATACTTCATTGAAGCTGGGGATTCCTACTAGGATTTCCAGCCCTAGAAAAGCCTGTAGAGGATTTATCAAAAGATGATAAATGTTAGCTACCTCAATGCAGAGTTCGAGTTGTAGGCAGATGTCCTGCAAGAAGACTGTAGAAATTAATTTCATCTTTACAAAAAAAAGCCTCAAGAATTGTTTTTTATTTTCTAAAAACTATGAAAAGCCCATCTTGGAATCATTATTTTAGCTGAAAGATTAAACTTCCTACTGTCTCAATTTTGCTTTTAAATAAACTGATGTGTAAAGGGAATATGGGAGCTTTCACCCACACTCTCAGCAACCAGCATGTTCCCTCTGGTGCCAGCACCCTCTTCCCACTTCTCCTCTGAGTGAACATTACAGAACACATCAAGGGATGGAGCCTGCTGAGGGCACAGCCCCCTGTGACCTGGAAATCACTGGAAAGAATACATCCCATCGCTGGACAAGCTCTATAGGCCCAGAGGATAATGCCAAGCAGAGGCTTGGCTTTTGCTAGAGCTTACATAGGGCCACCTAGATTTCCCTGCAGCATTCCTATAGGCTTGCCAGAGCTCTCTGACACACACTTTGCAGAGATTATACATGACAGACAGAGAGCAGGTCTGGAGACAGCTGAGCAGGCTGACAAAAGGAGCTTAAATAAAAGCTGCCCTTTTCTTTCTCCCCATTTTCTACTTACAGAATGACTGATTTTTGTGGGGAGGTGATGTGTTTGTTTTGCTTTTTGTCAGAATTATTTTTAAGAGCTGTTTGATTTGCTCCTTTGCTTTTCCCCGGACAAGAACAGCTACGGCAGGTCGGCAGCAGGTGCTCAGCCAACACGAACGTGGGATGCCTGTGCTCTATAAAGGGAAGGGTGGAAAGTCGTGAGTCCTGCATCCACTCCTGCAGCACTGCGGGCAGTTGATGCTCCTATCCTTAGAAAGGTCAAATGCTTTGTAATAAGAGCATTACAGGCTCACAACCACACTCTGCAGAGCTCAGCCTCAGCCCCATAATTCACATTGCAAACATCACGGTTTGAATGCAGATCTGCTGTCCTAAGGGAGACACAGGCACCATGAAAAACTCAGGCGGTTTCATTCCTTCTTTCCTCATTTTTCTGCCCTTGCAAGGACAAAAACTCACATCAGCAAAATTAATTCATTCCTGTAATAAAGGCAACAACCAGGAGAGGAAAGTAGTAGGAAAAACAAGTCTGGCATTTTGACATTTGTAACATGCTGACAAGAATACACGATGGCAAGAAGTCCTATTTTTCATAGCCATCAGCCTGCACAGTTGGACTGGACTTATTTTTATTATTATTCTACAGCATTACAGTCACTGCTCTGAGTCAGACACCATGGGATGGTGGACCCAGAAACTATCCATGATATTTTGTGCCAGCATATCTGAAAGGTCAGTATTCTGCATCAATGAGAGCTAAAATAAAGTCAGAACCAGAGGCAGAATCTGACCTAAGGCACAAAATTAATTTCAGGAACTGGAATATTTTACTAAGAGGTTCTGTAAGAGAGCACTCTCAGGAATCCTTTGATTACACGACTCCACGCTTGCCAATAAATTTATCCCAGATGTTAGCGAGGAGTACAACTCTATAGAGAGCTCCAAAAATGGGCTGTAAGCTCAGTTGTGCTGTAACTTGCAGCAGTTTTCTGACCCAGATAACGCTCTCTCCACCATAATGGAAAATCAGAAAACTGCCCAAACCCACCTGGTTGACAATATTCAGTTGGAGCAAGAAATGGGAGACCTAACTTCCACAACTACTTGTACCTCCCTTTTAAGAGAACACCATTCCAGGGCACTGCACTCTTCTACCTCCTAGGGAGGCTGAGGTTTGTATTTTCAAAATCTGGTTTTCATTCTACATCTGTGTGACAGTTAAAGCCAACCATAGCCTATTTCGCTGAGGGCTCCACATCTATAAAGGAAAGAAACAGAAGAAGGCAGAACTGCAAAGCAAACAAACAGACAAGGTGCAAACAGTACTTAAACACTCACAGAAACATGGAAAGATTCAAAGAACTCTTTGCAAGATGAGCTTCATGGTCCTTCGTAGCAAATGAGTATCACAAAGACAATAACATTTTCCTGAGGTCTGCAGGTTAAGAGTATACCAAAAAAATCTTCAGACTAGTAAGATTTTGTATAGTCATTTAGAAGAGGAAAAATCCTTTTTAATCACCCACAGAAAAACTCCAAAATGAATAACTACCAGGATAATAAATCTGCCAGTGTAATCTCATTTCCATTAGCTTTACTAGCCGAAGAGATTGCTAGATGAAATTCAATCTTCCAGAAATAAATATACTATTATTTTTAACCTCATTTCCCAAGACTGTGAAGTCAGTGCTGTCAGACTGCTTGCTGCCTGTCCACCCTGACAGGTTTTGAGCCTGGTGTCCAGTATCAACTTAATTTAAAGAAGAAAGAAGCGTATTTGGAGATGTTAAAGTCAGAGTTGGTTGGTGAACAAGCCATGAACAAGGGGCACCCAAATGCCCCACTTGGAAAGACAGTAGCACTGCAATGCAACACCTGTTCACCTCTCCCCAAGGGAATGGACAGCACAAACCTGTCGGACTGGCCATCTGCGCTCGCACACCCAGGTGTTTTTCACTGCTCCAAGCTCGTGCTTCCTTTACCCAGTCACAACTAAGTAGATCACCCCTGAAACGGTGCCTTCTTCTACAATTGCTCTGCTTGTTATTCCAAACTGGCAAGCAATGACTTTGCTAGGTGATTTCAAGTAAGATCTTGTTTAAATGGCAAAGAGGATAGCTAAACATCTGCCAGAAAAATTGCTATGCAGTTTCCCATAAAACTCATTTGTTAATATTTTAATTCATGTTTAGCCTGCAGCCCTTTACTCCACACAATCTTCATTACTTTTACTGCTAACATTAGTGTTCTCCAAAATCTAAAGCAAACCTATGCATGTAAAATACTTTTGTACATTTTTATATGTTCTGCAGTGCAGTACACATAATAAAAGGTGATTTCTGCTTCCCCTCCTCCCTAGTGGACTTACTGCTCTAAAGAACCCCACCATCTGTTGAAAACACCTTATTTCCTACCTTTTTTTTGTTGTGGTTTTTTTTTTGTTTGTTTGTTTTTAATCTGTCAGTACATAATGACGAGAAGACCAATGCCTCTTTGTAACATAGACAAATTGCAACCAACCTCAGTGCAGGAGGCATATTCCTATGCAGTACTTCTACTCCCAGAGGGGAAGATTTCTACTGCACTCCTGCTAACAAGAATTCTTGCCCTGCTGCCTGTTGCTGTTCTCCAGTAATGCACAAGTACTGTGCATCAGAGAGAACTGCTTCACAATGCAGAGAAATATGCAATGGGGAAGATGCAAATTCAGGCTAACAGCACTGAAAGTTACACAGCACTCCAGCATCTACTTACAGCAAATCCTGCAAGAATACATAAATGCTGCTCATTAATTTTAGTAGGAATAACTTAATAGTTAAACTAGTTTTGCACAGATCGTTGTTATAATGAGGTAGTGAGAAAGGGAGGAGGGACAATGCTCCCTTATGTACCTTCTGAAATTAACTTAATTTATCAGAATAACCATTACCTGACCATACCCAGCCCCGAGAAAAACTTGCTTTTCAAGCATTAGTGAATTAGGTTTTAATTCCTCATTATCACTGATGGAAATAATATGCGTGAACTGGTGCACACATAGATAATAAGGAACTTTGCACGTATCTCTGCCAGCTCCGTCCTCTGTGGAATTGCTTTGCTCTGTGCTGCATTAGCACCTGAGCAGCCTGCTGCTGAGCTGAGCTCTCTATCCTCCTTTAAATTAACAATTTCATGTATCATTACCTGGACTTAATTTATTCTTGGTCTTTGGCTTCTTAACAGAGAAAAAAAGGTTCAGTAACACAGAGTGCTGTTGTTGTCAAGGGATTATTCAATATATTTTTCCATTCCTATCTTGCAGCTTTTAAAAGCACTCCTATTTTACTGTGCATTAAACCTGTGGATGTTTCTTATCACATCTACTTCTCATCTCATTCTATGTGAGACCCTCACAGTCAGATAAAGTCATCAGGTAAAGAGAAGCAATTCCTTTTGCTTGATTAAGCACATGACTTAATGCTTCCAGCTGCATTAGGGGACAGTAGTGGGAGACAGGCTATCTCAGAGCCACACAAATCCCTGCAGCAGCACCATGAGGTTTGAATAATCAATTGCACATTCCAAGAGAGCTTGCCTGCAATAATAAAAACGTTTCTTGTGCCTTGTGAAGTAATAGGTAGGGTGACAGTAAAGATTTAAAAAAATCCTACAGCATCACTTTATTATTATTATTATTGCCAGGACTTGAGATGAGAAAGCTGCAAATTTTTTGCAATGTGGATGTGAGACTGTTACTAAGATGTAGATGTGCTTAAGCTATTACAAATACTAAGACGAGATAAATTACCATTCGCTCTATCAAGGTGTGACTGAACAGAAAAGCATTCATTGCAGAGCAAACTCCCAGCTCTCTGAGACCTGAGATTATCCTGCCAAGGATGATCTCTTTTTACCAACTCAGTAAGGGCATCTTAAGTAAGCACGAGGTCTAAAGCAACGCTAATCTGCGAAGTGGTTGTTGTGTATTTAGAAGGGAGTTGCTCACCACACCAGGGAAGTATTTTGAAGTCCCAGACAGCAGCCCAATTATGCCAAGGGAGGTACCTCAGCATGTGTTCCATGCTTTCCCAGAGCTTGAATAGGAGTTATTACAGCAATAATGCACACAGGCCACTGGCCCTTCTTCACAAGCCGTCTACCTTAGCAGCACATTAGTACAACTTCAGCTCGTGAGTTGCTCAGCTGAAGTGAGGTTTATAAATTTTGCAGGGGAGAAGATAGAGCAGTACATGCTGGCCAAGTCTCGTATGGCCTTTGCTTTTAAATCAATCACCTTTGTTCAGATCACAAATAAATGCAAGCTATTTTTGTCTAATGGTATCAATAAGTATCTACATCCAAACTACTGTATGCGGTAGATGTCTCAGAAGAGGAACCAAGGATGGCTGAGCGAGAAACTGAACGATCCTCATTGTCAGTATGAGCCACTTACGTGTCCCCATTAGATGGAGCATCCCCCACGCCCTCAGTATAGATGACTTCCAGCTCAGAAGCCATAGATAGTCAAACTTCAGTGTGACATAGCCAAGCGGTACTGCCAGCTATCCTGCCTTGACATATAGGGGAACAAAATGTTACTCAGGTGAAATCTACAGCAGGGTTGATTTTATTTTTCTCCATTAAGTTTTCTGGAAAATTTTGAGCCATTTGTGCCAACAGCCGGCATGCTGATACAGCTAAAGAGCACTTCACAGAAGCTCTCCAAATTTGGAGCCACTCTCACACCAGACTTGGTAAGCTATCATCTGAAATTAAAACCCTTGTACCAACTTAGGCAGAAAAGCCTCCCAGAATAAACATCACAGTGGCTAATAAGAATGCAGAATGAAGTGCAAAATAATTAAACTCAATGTGTCAATGTAAACCTGACTGATTGCTGTAATCCTCTGATTAGTCAGTCCCCCTGCTCTGAAGAGCATTAGCATGAGAGGGGAAGATAACCTTGATATTTCAGGATATCCTGAAGCTCTCTCTTTAGCAGTGTGGGTGAGGTGATCAGACCAAAAGTGACTTGCTCCAGCTAATTATCACAACCTGTTCTCCTCCTCCTGCTGATCAATCTGTAACAGTGGAAAACCAAAACAAGCAGCCAGCCTCCTCTTGAGTACCCATGTCTTCTTTTCTTCCTGTCTTTTGAGGACACATCTTTCACTCAGCTGGATGCTACACTAACTGACACTACTTCTCCACTGCAGTTATTGTTTTCAAGATGCTAGAACTTTCAGCCTTTTCTTACTGCAGTTCAGCCATTTGACATGAGCACACCAATCTTACTGTTTGAGAAATTCATATATATAAAGTTCCCAAATAAGAGACACTTATACTCTGCAGCCCAGCCTCCAAGCCCCTTTCTCAGATACGTGGCTCCAGTCACCACAACCAGGTCTCACTTCCCAAGTAGATTAACTCTCCAGAATGTCTCCAATTACAGACACCAGCTCCATGCTTGTTGCAGCTTATTTTACCTCTGCAATTCTCACAAACCAGTCGCTTTTCTTCTTATGATCATGTGTAATTGGAATACAAACTTCTGAATAACGAATGCTCAGAGAAATTACTGCTCATGAAGCAGTTTATTTTCATGATAAAAATAAATCAACATAGTGATACCTTAACAATAACAGAGAATTGGCTTCTGCAAATCATAGATGCAGAGAATGATGGAGGCTGCAGGAAATCTCCACCCAGCCCTGCTCAGAGCAGGGCCAGCATCAGCTCAGGGCATTCAGGGCCACAGCCAGTTAAGTTCTAAGTGCCTTCATTGACAGAGGCTGCAGGGCCTCCCTGGGTCCCTGCTGCAGTGTCTGGCCACCCTCACACTGCACAAGTTTTTCCTACCTAATCAGAACATCACTCAGTTCAAGGCTCCCTGCCCTCTGCTGTGCAACTCTGAAGAGTCCAGCTCTTTTGTCTGCACTTTCCCCTTAGCTGACATAACATTTATTATTTGAATTATTTGCTGCTGTCCACGTTACGTTCCATGCTTTTTAAAACCAGTCCTTATTTCCTTGTGCAGTTACTGGGCAGAATCAGTAAGAGCTGCTTCAACTACACAAATGACCTCTGTGCATGAAGATCCCTCTGGCAGACTAGGCTGGGGAACTGAGACCCTGAGCCACAAACAGCCTTAACATGAAATCATACGTTAAACAAAGGAATGAACATTTTATTAGCTTACCTTTCCGTTTTGTTTTGAGAGGTTGAAAAATGAACAGCAAAAAACATCCTTCCTCTTACGAAAAAGAATTGATTGCTGCTAGCATGGATAAAGTACCCCTTGTTGTGTTACAAAGCCGTGGTCTGCTGAATTTGCAAAACCCTCTTCACAAAGAATATTTCACTGCTGGGACTATACTGCACAGCACTGCTTTTGGAAGGCTCTAGGGAGGTTTATCTACAGCCAAATAATCCCAAAGCAAGAATGTAAAGGGCGATTTCTTCCACGCTACTGATGGATTTGCAGATTTCAGTGACATAGCTGAGGCCATATTTATACCTTTAAAAACTTGCAATGACAAGACCAATATCAGGGTACAGACTGTGGCCAACCCAAAGACTCAACAGAGGTAATTTGCCAAGTCCCATATCTGCAACTTACTATTATCCTAGACTGTAAGTGCATGCAAACGTAGAAACAAATTGCAATCAAACTGATAGATTTTATTTACTTTTGAGGAATAAAAGTTCCCCATCCACAGTTCATAAGTTCCTGCTTCAAGCAAGTGATGCATTTATTGGGAAGAAGTTAAGCACACATATCACTCCACATCAAAGAAAAAACAAAACCATCTCTGCTGCCATCTTACAACTTCATTCTGATCTTAAACATCAGCTTTCTGCTTAGTTATTTATAACCTGTCTAACTGCAAAATGGCCAATATAGCATCTGACTAAGGAAAAATCATTCTTTTACAGGATCATGGAGTTCCAAGACCAGAACTGCAATTCTAGAGATGCTACACAGACACAAAGTGACAGCTAATTCCTGTTCCCAGAGCCTACAGGCAAGATAGTCGTCTTTATCTAATGATGTGAAGAATGAAATATCACCATCACCTCTTTACCAGCAGGAAAAACAAAAAACCACACACACACAAAGATAAAGTGATTCAGCCAAGCACTTAAGATTGTGCTTTTACTTTTTGGAAGATTAAAAATTAAAAATGTGAATAAGGTCACAGAGAAAATCAGACTGACTCATGAACTGAGCTGAACTCCAGAGTTTCCTGAGTATTCAGCCCATGTTGTAACCACGGCCCTTGCTCTGATTTATTTTCCCAGACTTTCCCCTACTGTGCCCTAAAGATCCCACTAGACAATAGTATCAGCTTGCTAAAAGACCCGGTCAAGGTTTCTTTTTGTTGTAAGAAATAGATCAGGTGAACACTTTCCTCAGAAAGCACACTGTTACAACTTCACATCCCACTGGCACCAGCCTGCAGCCCTGTGCACAGACCCATCAGGAACATGAGGGGAACTGCTCAGACAGCCAACACAATGATGAAGGAACCTACTGGCATCCTGCAGTGCTCCCAGGAAGCTCAGCTCACCTCAGAACCAAATGGAATGTAAGTAAAGCTCACCACTTCTTCAATTCCCTGAAAAGAACTGGAAAACCCTGTAGGAGGGGAGATGCGTAATGGCTCAGTGTGGGGAGAAAGGAGAAATTGGGGATGGGCTTCTTTCTCCACCACCCTGATGGACAGTACTGAGCTAGCAGTAAGCAAATCATGTCTTGAGCAAAGAGCTTCTTGCAACAGAAAATGGCCCAAAAAGCAAGTCAACAGTGGGACAAAACCAACAACACTTCAGTGTTGTGGAGGAGCCCTGCACAGAGACAAAGACTTCCCATTTGTCTTGATGGTTTCCATCCAGTGTATTTATTGCGTACCTCCAATATCTGAAATTGGGCTGGGACTTGCACTCATCATCCTTCCCCACAGCCGCATGTGCTGAAGTGACACTGTGCAGCACACAGAACCTCACACAAATGAGAAAAAAGATAGGAGCGAATAAAAGGCCATTGCAATACAGAAGGATTAATAGAATTTCCTGTGCTATTCCCCTTGGACAGTCCTGAGAGCTCAGTCCTTCATCTCAACATATCAACACAACTTTCAGTAAGTTTTTAAAAGAATAAAATACTCCTTTTCTGTTTGTTTGGTTTTTTTTTTTTCCACCTTCCCCACACAACTGGGATAAGATTATCTTATTCCAGTTGATTATATTCCTAATTAATTCAATGATAAGGAAAGAGAAAACCTGCTGAAGCTTGCCATTAAAACCAAAGGCTGCTTTAGCGCCATTACTGCCACCAACAGCTTGGCAGGGGTTAAGAATGAAGCCTCTTCACCACGTCTGTACTATTTAAAAGTTCAGCTGTTGATTCTAACAGTCTGTCAGATCTCAGCACAGTGCTCTTATCTAGCCATCTAAAATGGATAATGTGGGCTGAGGAAAACAGTAGACATTTTTTTCTTTTTTATTTGAGGTTTAGCTCCATGAAAAAAGTCCTTCTCTCCATGACTTTCATATATTCCTTTTATATGAGCTGTGCAGGCTGAGATGCTGACCCTGGACCAGCTCTCTGTAGCACAAGTTTTGCAGCAGTGCCTGACAAATTCTCACAGCAGCTTTCATAATTCACTATCAGCTAATACAACTTGATAAATCAATCCACAGGTCAACAGATTTCACTGCTCGCTGGTTTTGCAGACCCGATTAATTGAAAGATAAGGAGGAATTTATTACAGGACCTGCTAGAAGACTGTTTGCAGGAGGAAATAAATTGTTTAAGTTTAAAGAGGAATAATTCTCAAGTACTTTTATATGTATACATTAATATAAATGATGTGTATATAGAGATGTAGGAATACACAGGCCCTTAGAGCTGCAGTGTGGGGCAGCAGTTGCTGGTGCTGCTCGGTGAGCTGCTGCCGTCAGATCTGCAGCTGAGCCCTGTGCTCTGCAGCACAGCATAAAGCCTGCCGCAGCGCCAATTCCCTGCACCATGCAGGAGCAGATGGAAAGGTGTTTTCCTGTTAATTCACCTTTGAGAATAGCAGAGCTCTCCCTTGTGATCCAGCCGCAGCCTCACAGAAGTCCTGAGGAGCAGGTAGCAGCCAGCAGCAGTGCCACACAAAGTCACTGCGACTTTGAAGCTCTCAGGAGCCCCCAGAGCCAGGAGGGAGATGAGTGGCAGAGCAGACAGCTTGCCCACGGAGACACCAGCAGGTCCCGTGTAGGGCTCACAGCACTGCAGGAACAAACTGAGATCTGCTGCACTGTGAGCAGGTTGGCACCTGCTCAGCAAGGCTGCCACATTGCAGAGTTTAGATACACACAGTTGCACTAGAAACAATCTATATTGTACAGAACACAACAGACATGATTTCCAGTCAATTATGCCACATTCTCTGCTATACCATCTCTGTTACAACTACCCATGCCTCATGCAATTCAGGCTCTTCTGATGCTGAGCAGAGCATCTCCCCATCCCCCTGCTTGCCCCAGCACCACTCATTACCCTCATCTCACCACCCTCTCCCTAATCATAGCTCAGGGAGCTTAGGGCACAATCAGTGCCAGGTTATTCTGGCTTTACCCATGGCCAGGTATGTGACAATACATGCACCCAGCACAGAACAGCACCGTATGAAAGCTGTGTTATAGCACCAAGGACACAGCTCTGAGTCATAGTGCACTTGACACCGTGATACAGGCTAACGTGCCACAGCATCCTGCACCTCTTTGCACATCAGGTTACTACCTGTGAAATACCACGATCATCCTTCGCTCCCAACATTCGTCCTTCTCTGGTGCTGAAGCTTCTCTCACAGCATCTTCAGCTCTGGTGAATTTATGTTTAGCCTCATATTATCTCATACTCAGGATGTCAAGAAAAAATGGCTAAAAAAAGCAATGACTGTAGTGACTTCCTGTGGGTGCAAGAAGACCCTCTGTTACCTGTGATTTCTGGCCTTTGCAGGCAGCTGGCCAGCACAGCACACCATGCAAAGCCTCCAGATGCTTTTCTATCCCAAATAACCGGAAATTCATGTTTGCTTTCGAGTGTTCTCAGGCAGCAGCTTTTCAGGAAGCAGCGGAACCCCTATTATTTATATAGATCTTATTATTTTACAAACTAGAACTCTACACCAGCGCTGTAATAAAGCGTTACCCAGGAGACCACTGAAAAACCTGAACAGAATCCTGTAATACACTGGGATGAAATACAAACACAAAAGGAAACAGACATTCAGATCACTGCAGTTATCCCTCAAAACTGAAGCACCTGATGTGCCCTGTACACTGCAAGCAGAGTGCTTTGCAGCAGGGCCAAGGCTCTATGGAAACAGCTTTTCCCTTTTCACCTGTCATTCTTGGTTACATTCTTTCTATTTTGTTTTCCCGTGGATCTGATAAGCAGAAGGGTAAATACGCCGTGGTGGATTTGGCAATAGGAAACACAAGGGAAAGAAGGAAATACTGAATAACCTTCATACAGAATACCCTTAGAAACTTGCATGGCTGCAGAACAGCTGACTGTGCAAAGGGAAAACAGCAATCAAGCAGTTGCCATCACCAACACACACAAGCCTAACAGGGGTTTATGGAACCAAACCCCTCCTGAAACACCAGCATTCTGCTTTGCAAGAAGCAAAACCCAAAAGACTACAGCAAGTCAGTGCTGTAACCTGGCTGTCCACCGTGTTTCTTGGGCTGGATTTTGGTATCAGTGTGAGCTGTGTTCCTGCACCTCCTGACAAGGTGGCTTCTTTATATTTAGGTATATTTATATAATGCAGCTCTCAGGAGCTGCCGAAGGCTTGCCCTGCTCCTGCTGAGGCTCATTCCCCCACTAAAACCCTATGTGCTCCCTGAAGAATAAAAGCCCATGTCATTTGTGCTCTCACAGAGCGAGCTGCAGGATGAAGCTCATTAGCATTGAAAGAGCAACAAGAATCAGGTTGCTCCAGTCCTTCCTATTGTAGGAGCAATAATTCTCCATAGATGCTCAAACGCATACAGAACAGAGCACTCTTGAAATCACTTCAGTTAAGAGTTGGAGCTGCTACAGAAAGAAGGGAGCAATTTGCTGCAGCATCAGACCTGGACACGTTGTCCTGCAGCGCGAGTGGCAGCTGGGCTGCTCAAAGCTCCGCACTAGGAACAGTGCTGCCAGTTCAGGTACAGGGGCATTATCCAGGTTTGGGGATTTACAGCAGAATTTCCTGTATTAAACCAAGCTGGGAAAGCAGCTGCACCAGGAGCCCAAAGGCAGGGCCACCCACTCTTCCCAGATGGGCCTCACACTGCACACGAGCCAGGAGCCAGCAGCTCTGCTCACCAGCCAGGCCAAACCCATCCAGGAGTTCTCCCCAAGTTGGGGCCAGTTGAAGCTGCTGCCAACCACCAATGGGATTGCTATAGTTTGAATTACAGTCTATTTTACAGTACTGCTAGGACTCAGACCTCTGGCTAGAATCCCTTCTGCTAGGAAAAACTCCCTAAATAAGCCTTTCTAAACAAGCAGGTTTGTATTACTTTTTAGCAAACACATGAGGAAAAGTTGCACAGGGAGGTGCCTGAATCACTGGTACCAATCCATTAAGATAATTTGACAAATGTAATAAAATCAGATGACTACAGATGAAACTCAGCATACGCCAACACTTCCAAAAAAATTTAAAAAATAAGTAGGGTATGTGGGACCTAAAGATCAGTTCATGTGAGTGGATGCTGGGCACGAATCTAGATGGGAGTGATATGGTATATAAATTGCTGTGTAAGAGAAGCTGGTGGCACCACTAGTGCATATCACTACCCTTGCCAGCCATTGAAAACTAAAATTTTCTAGATATTTTCAATAAACGTTTTATAGGAAAATAGGTATCCAAATTATTTTAAAGCAAGTTTACCAACAGGCATGACACGATAAATGCAGAATTAGCCAGACAGCCTCTGTCCTTGATCCAACCCTATTCAGCACATCACTGCATTACCTGGAAAATACACAAAACCATTACTGATGCAATTTGTGCATGGCAACATTCCATGCCAGGAACAGTATTAATGACAGAAACAGATCTGGAAAGTCCAGTAATACCAATTTATTTGAACAAAGCACTCTCAACAGCTGTAAGAGACACATCATCTATGTAAGAACCAAGTACACAGGTCTCTCCAGTAACACGGAAGACAGTATTTTGTCACCAGCAATTAAGAAAAGGAAATGAGAAGGTTTGCACAGAACCAGTCACACATACTCCTAATGTAGTGCTGATACTAAGAGGGTAGAAGCAATTCAGGGATATAAATAGGTGATTAAGCAGTAAATGCACGGATGTGGTGTTTATTTCAATATCCAAGATACCATAACTAAATGCTGTGAGCAGTCTGGTAACTGTATTTCAAGAACAGTCTTGAAAATATATGAAGGATTAGACTAGATTCTGAAGTTATATGGACCCTGAAAAACTTGCTATACTAAGAGGCTTCCAAAGCTCAGTCTATGCAGCTCTCCCCAGTGGTGACAGGGATAATTCAGTCATAGTCTGCAATTACTTCCAAGAGGAGGAAGCTCTGATATCACACAGCTTAGTCTGGTCAGAATGGATACAGCCCTGAAGTGGTAAATGAAATAAATATTTAAAAGCAGAGGGCAAGTAGCCATTGGGAGCACCATGCTGGATTATGATCAACTCTAAGAAGCTTAGGGAGAAGCAGGGTGATGTGCAGAGAAAAGGCTCTGCTCAGGCAGAAGTTCTGAGCCCTCCTTCTAGATGGACACCCACGTGAGGGAGGTGATCTTATCGAACAATAAAATCCTTGGCTTTTTATAGAGAGAGAGATAAAGAAAAATATATGTAAAAGGCAATTTTTGTCTGTGCCTGTATGCATAACATCAGCGCTTATTAATGTACGTCAATGCTTACAGAGCATTGTTTTAAGATGAGCAAGACACAGCAGAGCTTTCCTCTAATAAACGCAACAGGAACAACGCCTGCAAGTGCTGTGCTCATCAGAGGAAGATGCCAGCGCTGCTGGCTGCTTGCATCAAAGCATCCCCATCCCACTAACCTCAGCCCTTCCATTAGTCAAACAGCCACCCAAGCCCCAACCTGTGACTCAGAAGTACTTGTGGAGGCAGCTGCTTTACCTTCCTGAGCCACCTGCATAGAGGATGCTGGGGTCACTGCAGATTGCTTTAGAGAAACCCACAGTCACAAGACAAAGGCAACCTAACAAAGATCCAGCTGCAAGCAGAAATATTCTGCTTATTGGCAAGCTCACTGCAATCAGGTTATCGTGCACAAGTGGAACACACAAGGACCCATCAAACCTTTATGCCTAATTATACAGAAATGAACTGCCACCTCCAGTCATGTCTGTTGTGCTTCTAAACTATCACGAGTTCTTTAAACCTATGCACTCACTAGCTATGGTGGGGCACGACACTTGGTCTGATTGTAAGGAAGAAAAAACAACATGACAAAGCTGCAGAGAGATGAGGTAAGGTTACAAAGGGGGAGATATCAGAACAGCAGTTTTAATTTGAGTTTGGAATTCAACAGAAAGCTTTAAATAATAAAAAAAAAAACCACGTTCACACTGCAAAGGAATACACTGTTAGCACTAATGGGTGTTTGCAGCATGAGATATTTCCTTTTCCACGCAGATTTGTTACAATAAAAAAAAAGTGTTCATATAAGAATCTGTGTGCGTCAATAAAATAAGAGAGAAGTGAGAATAGATTAGGTTTAAAACAATCTCAGGGAAAAGAGAACTCATTTTCACTGAAGTTCCTCTATATCTTGCCCTCTTAAATCACGCAAAGAGCATCCATACAATCTCAGAAATCCTATTATCTCCCTGTTCTTATCATAAATTCAGCAGTCTTTTTTGATAAATTACATTCTTCCCTATCACATTACTTCTTTACAAAAAATTACAAGTCCCAGTTCTTAACTGAAGCCCACACTAGAAATTGGAAATTTGTTGTATATATTTAAATCGGAATGTATGTGTATGAAGCATAAATATATGACACGCATGTATAGATGGGATCATGCTGTGCCATTACTGAAACAGCACTATCATTTCTATAGCTCTTAAAGAGCCTATTGTAATCTGTGATTCATATGCTTTCAGGAGCTTGACTCCCAAAGCTCTATACCTCCTTCGTTTTTCTGGTTAAAATAGATCATCTCTGTGATGAATTATTCTGAAACAGTTATTCTTGTGCAGATGCTCTCAGTCTGGAATTAAATACTTCATTTTGATTTAGCTTTATCCGTATGCTCAAAACTCTAAACATTCCTTTCATTCCAGGTAAAGAAATGGAGAAATAGCTGAATCTGTAAACCTAACTCCAGTCCACACAATGGATTAGAATCCCAACACTGGTGCTCAATTTCAGCCTCTCCGAGTCACTCCTGTGGCTCAGAGATGTCAAATGTTGATGCCAAACTTCAGCCTGTCACAGATGTCCCCTGGTGCTACATTTAGGACCAGGGACCCATTGCAGTTCCTTCATCCCAGCACTTCCCAGCTACAGCCCCACGTCCCTGATTGCTGCTCCAGCTCCATGAATACTCTCAGTCACCAGCGAGAGCAGCCATGAAAGCTGTAGCATCTGCTTTAGTCCTATAACCAAAACACAGATTCATCATTTCTTTATTAACAGTGACTTTGGCAAGATTCAATCACATCCAGGTTTGGGCATCAGCAGTTCAGGAAGCAAAAGGAACTCAAACAGTCCAGGAAACACTGGCATGGAACCCACACAAAACAAGCGTTTGCATGCTGTGTTGCACGCTATAGACACAACTCACAAGGCTATAAAAGTGCACTTTGCATCCTCACCTGCCCCAAAGAGGCAGCAGAAGAGTCGTGGCTGTAGGTAGGTCAGGCAGTGCTGGCAGAAACAGGCTGAGCAGTGCCAACAGCATTCCCGCAGGAGATAAGCAGCCAACTCACCTCTCTTCCTCAGCCAGCAAAAATGAAAACCCAGCCAGGAGCTTTAGAGCCTCTTTATTTAAAAAATAAATAAAATGGAAATAAACTTTACGGTGACGTTAACTAAAACTTTCTAAAATAGAACTTCCATTAAAAAGGGAAGCTAAAAGCTGATATTTCTGCAGCTGCTGCATCCTCCACCATCCATGCACTTATCGCATCCTGAAAAACTCTCAGGAGGATCCACTGCCTCCCCCTGCTATAGCCCTGTGCCGTTTGCTCTATTTAAAAGAAAATGTAAGGATCTTTTTTGCAAAGGCAGACTTGCCAAGAAACCACACTCCTAGCAATCAAGAATAATTAGCACAAATTAAGACATGGTTTGCACGCAATAGTGCAAAGTCCTCCTTGTACAGACAACGCACATAAGAAAGGTCACAGGGATAGAAGTGAACACAGCACAGCAGAGCGAGGGCAGCCCTGAGCTGAACGCAAATGAAGAGCTTCAACGAACTGCCCAGGGATGCCTGCCACCCAACTGCAGCAAGGGCAGGAGTAACCCGGCAGCTTTCCGCCCTTGTTGGTGGATCCAAACACTTCAGTAAACACCAATAGCAGCATCTGCTATGCAGTCAATTAATCTGGTACTTATGTGACATATTTTAAGCCATATCAGTGGGGAAAAATATATGTTTGACCTCAGAAATGTCAAGAACACAACAGGACACTGAAAAATGATGCAGAGTTCTTAGGTAGCTGCAAACACCTTTTTCAAAAGTCACACAAACTGGTACTTGGAATTAATGTAGTTACATAGGAAATTGTTCTCACCTTAACAGAGACTACAGAGGTGTTTTCCTACCTTTTCATACAACAATTTGCAGTAAGCATTACCCTGCAGCACAGATGCAAGTCTCACCAGTAGCACTGTGCTATCTCATACGTGGCCTGGAGATTTTGAAGCTGATGACCACTATTATATCATTGCAATGTTTTCCTTCCCTTATTTTCACCAGAATAGAGGGGGGAGAAAGCATCTGTGTTGAAAGTGATAACAATTCCACTTGGTTGCCTGGAATTTTCCTCAGTCCTGTTTCTTACCTGAGGGTGGCACAATCACAGAAAGCATTTGAATAAACTTGTTCTTCTGAATGGAAAAAAAAAAAAAATCATAAAGATCCTATCAGTAACACAAAGACAGCCTGACAGAAGGAATGGGGAGAGCGGGGAAAAACATTAAAAAAATTAAAAGTAATTAAGGATACCTAATCCCTTAATGATATAATTTCTGCCTTTAAAGCACTTCTGGTAGACACCAGAAGCCTCAATAGAAAATCAGTTAGCACAAAGTTGGCTGCTGGGTCACAGAGGGGGTTTGCTATGGCAGATCACAGTCAGATGCTCCTTCCATGCAGCAGGGCTTTTGCTGGGATGTGGACATCTACCTCTGCTGCAGAAGCAGTGCAGGTTCAGTCTAATCTGGCTCGTAACACTGTGAACCTCACCTGGAGCCCTGCCACCCTCTTGCTTGCTGCCAAAAGCTTGAAATTCTTCCTCTTGCCACGTCAGCTGCATCTCTGCAGTGCCTGGTTATTTCTGGTGCTCTGTGACAGCAGACCCAGGTCACCTCTTACTCACTCCCCAATTGCTCTGCACCAGGATAGCTCCTTCAAGTTACTCACATCCTGCGTGAGCAACCCCGTGTCCCATCCAGTCACACCTCCCAGCCCGTGTGACAGGTGACAACCTGCTCAGACCACACCATCACTCTTCTGCTGGCATCCCTGCAAGGCAGTCAGTCCTGGGAAATGGGGGTGCAGCAAGCAAAGATGAGACTTAAAGACTTTCCAAAATCAGCATCAAGCAACTCTGAAGAAAGAGCGTGTTCACAGGAGTTCACCACCAGCTGTGGTTTTCAGAGTCACCACTAATTCTTGGAGCACTGAGCAACACAGCTGAGGATTTCTTTACAAGGAGAGTGGTTAGGCCCTGGAACGGGCTGCCCAGGGAGGTTGTGGATGCTCCGTCCTTGGATGTGTTCAAGGCCAGGTTGGACGGGGTCCTGGGCAACCTGATCTGAATGTGTGTGTTTGGTGGCCCTGCTAGGTAGGGGGGTTGGAACTACATGATCCTTGAGGTCCCTTCCAACCCGGGTGATTCTGTGGTTCTGTGATTTGAGCTGCAAGTAAAAACATTACCCAAAAGGAGCACATCATGGGAAGGGCCAACAGACAGGGTCAGAAAGGATGGGGATAGGGGTGCAGGCAGGATGGCTATCTACATGTAGTCGTGTAAAGTTGGGTTTTTTTGTCATATGATCAGATACAAGTAGCAGGAAAAGTAGGTCAAATATTAAAGCATTATGTCATTTTATTTAAGTCTCCCAATTAACACAACACTACATCCTCTTTTGTCTTACCAGTAATGGACCTCAAGGGCAGGGGTTTAAAGGACAGGGCAACAACTGTACAAAATCCTATCCCAGAGCTCTCATTAGCTCCAAACAAGTGATGGACACTGATGCAAACACAAAACAATGTCAACATGGGGTTTGCAAGCTAAACCAGTGCAAATTAGCATGAAGCAGCTGCACACAACAACAGCCTCACTAGTGGCACAGAAATTAGTCAAGGAGAACTTCAGGAAACACAGGCAGGCACACAGACGGTCACGTCAGGGGTGAGTAAGGCAGAAGGAAGGAGCTGATACAAGCTGGAAGAGGACTGGGTGCGTTGTGCTCATGTCACATCCCCCCCACATGCAGCATGTGCAGCCACTCAGGGGCAGAACCATAAGTGGATGAATGTGGGCACTGGGCACTGGACTGACAAACTCATTGCTCCCCTGGTAGTTTCTATCTTGCAAAGAAACGCCCACTGAAAATATCTAAGTATACTGGAGCTCCTGTGGGAAGATCTTAGGGCCTGGTGAAAACCACATGAGTTACCAGTGGGCACAGAGAGCTCAGTTAGAGCAGGCACAGAAGACTTGCAGTGAAATATCTCAACTAAATATTCCCAGACACCATTTCCAATACTGATATCTTCAATTAGAAGCATTCTTTCTCCAGGCAAAGGTCAGCAACAGAGTTGCACCATATTCAGCAAACGCTCATTTCAGTGCTCAGTCTCTCCTCAGCCAGTTTCCCTTTCAGGCTACTATCCTAGTAGCACTATTTTCTGCAGTATACCATTGTAATGCTGTAACACAATGGAAAGCACAGCAATGACAGCAGAGTAGCAAGGTCCTAGGCTGCAACAAGTGACAACATGCTCAAATACAACAGCCATAGGCAAAGAAACAAAGGAAAGCAGCTGCTTACCTTCAGAAGGCCTCTGGTACACAGGGATCTCCAGTGAAATACCCTCACCTCTATTGCCAGCCCTTAAATGAGGTCTGGAAAGGAGTGGATCCTGGCTCCAGCCCTTCTGCTCACTCAGCTGCATTGAATGCACCTGAGCTCCCCTGGGTTGGCCCTGCCTTCCTGCCAGGTGCTCAATCACAGCTTCAAGCCATGACTTAGCATTTCAGCTACAACTATTATATGCAGAGTACATCTTTGGCTATTTTTCTAAGCCCCTGTCCTTGCTCACAAGCGTTTGAAGGCTGTGCTGTGTGATGTGGGGAGGAGAATGAACAAACTTGGCTGAGCCCAATATTCTCTATCAGAAAGTTTCAGGAGAACAGCCTGCAAGGACAAGAAATAGGTGTGTGAGCAATGGAAATTGTTCTTTAAGGAAGAGATAAGCAGGTCCAGACAGGTGAGGCAGCTGTCTGAAATCTACAGCATCAGGGAAATGGTAAGGGACAAGGCTCCTGATCCAGAAGAAAAGACTTGTTGGTTTTTTCCCTAAGTTCACAGAGCTCATAAACAGTAACAAAAATTCCAGTGATGTCATTCTTCCCCCTCCTCTCCCCTCCCCTTCCTTTCCTGCCCATTCATGTAACTACAGTTCAATAAAATTTAAAGTAAAGATAAAAGTAAAGATGCAGGCTCTCTGCTGTGATTGCAGAAACTTTGCTCTCCAACTGATCTGCAAAAGGCAGTCTTTTCAGACTGCAGAGTGCCACCTAGATGATGGAAAGAGGATTTGCTGAGAGTCAGCCAACTGAAGGTAATAAATCCTTTGGGGATGCATCGCAGAATGCCTACAAGATGCTTTTCAGAACAGATCTTTGCAGACTGCAGATGTTTTGTGGCAAGGTTTGAGTTTTTTTTCCATACTAAAATACTCCTGTGACTGAATGAACAACGCTTTCAAACAGCTTGCATGATGAAACCAGAACCCTTTTAGTTCAGCATTCGAATATTTATGCATCCACAAAGAGAAATATTTTACTCTCTTCTTTTTTTCTAAGTCTTCAAGGGTTCACCTATTTCAGACAGGCACTGAATCAGGACCATCCTGAGGCTGGAATTCCAGACAGACCTTCATTAAAGGAGGCACATAGATTGGCACAATTGAACCCTAATGAGGTTCTGCAAGTTAATAAGTCTTTTGCACATGTGCAAATATTTGCAAATGAAGAGATATAGAAGGAATGACCTCTACAAGCAGTTGAAGACAAGCTAGACATTGCCTATCTCATGAATGGAAAAAATATATAACAGATGTACCAGATGAGTCAGAACACATAGAGCCCTCTCTTAACACCCACAGCTGAACTTACTGTCTCTTACTGTCCCCAGGTGACCACCATGCCCTTGAAACAAACAGGAGCATATAGAGAGTGATGAAATGATGAATACTTACTGAAGTGCCAGTGGGTCCACGGCCCATCAAGAACACCACAGAATATGCAGTGACTTGTGCAAGATCCAAGCAGGCCTTGGCTGAGCAAAGGGTGGTTTAGGTGAGCCTGAGCTCAAGGTGATGCCACAAAGATCAGCGAGGCTTGTGGGTCCATGTCAAAACTCAGCCTGACATTCATCGTTTAAACTGAACAGCAATGAAATAGCCAAACAATGCCTCCCATAAAGAGAACACATTTAGAAGTCAGGCTGCTTCAGAAGGACAATTATTTTGGACCATCATTACAGCCTTTCTTCTCTGCTGTCTGCATACCTTCATGTAGTGCAGGAACAAATTTCAAAACAACTTGGAAGAGAAATGAACAGGCTTCTGCCACCTAAACCTTGTTTCCCATTCCTCTGCCACACTATGATGGAACCAAGAGGCAGGATCTAGGTTCAAAACACACTCTGCTTTGATTGATGAGTAGCTGAAGGAATGGACTGGCTTTAGTTCAGTGTCAGACCTCCTTGGAAGCTTCAGGCCGGGTTAGAGGGCTATCCCAGTTCATAATTACACTGACATGAAAACCAAATAGAACTTGTTCTTTTCTGACACTACAGGCCCATTACTTGTGCAGAGCAGAAGACCAAGAGTTGAAAATTAAGAAATTATGGAAATTATGGAAAAAGAGGATTGTGCCCAGTGTTTTGACTCAGGGCAGGGAGCCCTTCACCAGCACCACCAGTGTAGCTGTCAGACAGTGGGACAGCAGCCAGAGGGACACAGCATGGCCAAGCACTCCCTGCCTGCTGGTTAGGGACCATGTGCTAATTGGCCTGCAGTACATTGATCGTTAATGCTGTGAAGTAGGAAGGAAATTCAGTGTTTTGTAGTTTCTGGTGGTTGAAGGATGGAGGGGAAGCAGAAGATGTTGCCTTGCAGGGTGAAAGACTGCACACCTTTACAACCTGAAGAGAAACAGTGATAGCCTGAAGTTCTCTTGAAAAACATGAATGTCACCTTAGCTTTTGTATTAATGCTTAATGTAGGTGCTAACTAGAGATGATCTAAGGCAGTTTTTAAAAAAACAGACTCACAGGAGCCATACCAATAGACATCCACAGATGAATTTGCAAGCATGAAATGGAAAAGGGCAAATTCTCAGCTGGTGCAAGTCAGCCCCAACCTTTTCCTTTCCCTACCTCCAGAGAGAGAAAGACAAGAAAATCAGTTCATTCACTCCCTTATTTTAGGCTCTTTCCTTATATTAGGAACGTGAGATGAAGACTGTATGCACTGAGATGCAATAAATCAAACCTTGGGTCTTGTTCTGGATGAGCGATACGACTGCAGAGTGTGGCTGCAGCATGGTGCTGAGCCCTGCACGACTGCTGGAGTGCCAGTGCCCTCTCCTGTTCAGTGTGCACCAGCTCTCCCTGCTCATTTCACAGCATGCTTGCGTATGTTCAGAGGCTGGTGGAAAATATTCCCAATCACAGCCTGACATCCTGCTCCAGAGTAATAAAAAGCAGCTAAAGGAAACACGAGAATGCAGCAGAACTTACTAAGGCACTGCGTCCTTTCCATCACAGTCCTGAAAAATTAACATTTGCATTGGGCCATTTCAGAAGAAATAATTCCCAAACTATCTAATTCCATTGAGCACAGCAGGCTTGGATCTTCTTTCCAAAGCACATCTGCAATGACATTTGGTTATACTTTTTGTGGCTGTAATTTCAATTTCCAGCCACTGCCAAGTATATTCATAAAACTATGATTCAGGAAGAAACCAAAGCAAAGGGAAGTGTGCTGGCAGGCCTGAAGTCAGGGTGGCTTTATACCTTAATCCCTTGACAGTCTTTCAGACTTTTCACATCATTCCTTAGTGACAACAGCACAGACTCATCCTCAGTTCACCACAGTAGCAAAAGCAGTGACGATGCTACAAAAATGTTTCCCAAACCTCATGTGTCAGCCATCCCGAGATTTCTCATGGGTTACTCTGATGAAGTTACCTTCAGGTCTAATATTATCATTCATGCTAAAGCAGCTGAGGGAATCAAAAGAACAAGCAGCAAACCAGTTCTATATTGAAAGAGGGGATTATTCCCAAAGACGAGGCTCCTCAATGCCTTAGGATGGACAAAAATTAGAGCAGGTGAAAGACCAGAACTGTAACTGACACGTCACAAAGAATGTAGTTCTGTACCATCACTGCCTGGAGTCATGTGATAATGGCTATAAATGTAGAAATTTCAGATGCTAGGCTATTACAATAAGCAATTTCTAACTCTTATGCTTAGAGAGAAACACTTGGGAATGTGATACTTAATGGCTCAAAACTCAGAAGATGAATAAAAAGAACCCCAAGCTCCCCAAAATGTACTCAGCTAAGTGCTTCAGCAGTGTCTGACATCTAGAGCACATTAGCAGCCTTACAATGCAAACCAAGCAGTGAAGATACTCCCATCAAGTAGGATTTTCAGGTTACCCACCGGTACTTCTATCCTCAGAGGTTACTGTTTCTTTCACATCACAGTCAATGCTACAACGTCAAAATAATCCCAGGTTTTCCAGTAGCAGGGGCTGCATCCAGTTGATGGCTAAGGAAGGGAGGGATGCAGTGTAAAACTGCTGCATGTTCATTGACTGAAACTAATGGAAGAAATGCAGAGACTATCTCATTTGCACAGACAAAACACTGTCAGTAGAAACATTTCAAATTAACTCACTTTCTCTAGGTTTTCTGAGTAGAGAGTGGATTTCTTTCATTACTGTGTGAAAAAGGAACAGCAATCAGTACCTCTCCCTTTCCATCACCTCTGCACTTCTCATTAACAAAGAGTAGCTTTGTTTTGCCTCCATCAATCTAAAAATATATGCAAATCATTAGCCAAGCTAATGAACACGATACTAATAACCTGAAAACATTGATAGCAAAAAACATGCAAGATAAGCAACATGAACATGTTTAGCACATTTCACCTTTAGCAAGCTTGCAAGCAGACTTGTGCATGAGACAGGAGCGACCTGAGGCACTGCAGCAGCACAGGGCTTTGGTGATACTACTGCCACCAGCACAGTGGGAAATCATCCTATGGCTGTTGCTGTAGCTGCTGGAAATCACACCCTTCTCCTGGGGATGCTCTGTCTTCTAAACCTAAATTGCTGCCAGGAGAGCAGTTGACTAATCCAAGCATAGGGCTCAGGTGAGCTGGTGGATGCGTTTCACCCTTTTAAAGTGGCTTTTGTGCCATTCTCGTGGCTTTAGTCTTATTCTGACCATCTCAGCAACAACCAGGAATGGACAGTGCAAGAACAAAGCCTTTAGAATCAGAAATGTGAGGGCTAGAAGGGACCTCTGGAAATTCTCTGGTCCAATTGAATTAATGATGGGCAACTATAAATAGGATATTAATGTTAAATACTCTTCTTTATATTTCTCCTCTGCTATAACACACACAATTAACAGAGTGAGCCAAAAGTTCATACCAAAATGTTTCACAGTACATCGGCAGCAATATTTCTATATATTCTCCCTGCCTTTAGAAGTTACAGCAACCTGTATTAAATTAATTCTGCTTTGTACTCTGCCACTTAGAAGTAACAGAGCTGCTCTGCTATCAGATGTCAAATTTCCTGCCACTTTCTTTCTATAAACCTATTTGCAGGCAGTGTCTTTTGCCAGTGGTGGCGTGGACTGGAGTTCACAGCCCGCGGAGAAGCAGAGCTCCTCTTAGGAAACAGGAGGACATCACACCAAGTGAATTTAGGTTTAGAAAAAGGTGTTTGCATATTATAATCAGGGTTGGATGGAGCCCAAAATGAGTCATGAAGGAATGGCTGTGGATGTAACTGTAAACATCAATAGACTTATAATAATCCTCTTTGGAAAAGACCATCAGTAGACCACTATATTCAGTCTAAGGATGCTAGAAATATGTACAAGCGGGAAATAATGCCACAGGACTCTGACAAAAATTAATCCTAAAGTAAAATAGTAAGGGAAAGTTGTATGTCAAGGAGCCTACCTGTACTGATGAACTGAAGTCTATTTCTGTTTCTTCTATTAAAAACCCAAAGTCTGGGATCTTCTGGACTGAAATGGCAGCAGCTGAACTTGGAGCTTCCTTGAGCTGGTTCATGTGCTGTAAGAGCAGGCATCATCTGTAGGGTACTTGCCAGGGCATAACCCAGGGCATGGATGGACCCATCCTCTCAGGATGTAATGAGGACTGAAAATGGGCATTAAAGGTGAGCACATCCCCTGCAGCTGAGACAAACTGCAGCTCCACATCAGCCAGCACAAAGCACATTCAGAGCACTGTTGACAGTGTCTACAAAAAACTCCTTTTTCTTGAAATTCTTCCCCACAACTCTCCTTAAAATCAGAGGAGGCTGATGACAATGTCATTTGCTGTAGTACGTAAACATTATTTAACCAATGGACTTTAGAATCATCTATAGCACAAAAGGTCTCTCCTGAAATTTCCACTTACAGCTCATGTCTGTGCCTAACAAGCTGCTTCTGCCAATGAAATCACTGCTGACACTTTCCTTCCACCTGCCTCAGGAGCATGGTTTTCAGCCACTCCTCAGGTTCATGTGCTCAGAACAGCTTTAGGCAATGGTTGTCCCAGTGAAAAAGCATATGCATTCAGCTCAGAAGAGGGATGTGGCTGGGCTATGGCATCACAACCACAGGGAGAACTCCATCCTTCGTGTTCCCTCTTCAGAGAGCCTCTTCAGCAAAGCGCTCGCTTTTTCTCTCATTAACAGCCAGAGAGCATCGCTTCAAGGTGTAACTCTACAGACTGTATAAATAAAAACACAATGCATAACATTTATTTGTGAAATCAATGATGTATTCATACCAGACTTGTCTGCCTTAGTGTTTAAAGTAACTGAAAGCAGGAAGTATTTAATTACTCTCCAGCAGATTTCAGTCTGTAATACTTAATAATTATCTCCAATAACTACATCTACATTAAGAAACACGGACAAAAAGGTTAAGTTCAAAGCATGCTGAAATCAATACTGCATTTACAGAATTCCTCTGAGATAACTCTTAAGAAAAAAACATACAATAAGAAGCACCAGCTTGACATTCCTCCTACAACAGAATCACACGCCTACGAGTACTGCAGGACTCCAAGAAGTGTTGCAGAGAGGGGAAAGACCTCCAACGAGAAACCCTGAAAATGGGAGAAACTTCCAGAACTACAAAGCATAAATTCTGCCACATAATTCTGTGGACAAGGGAAAAACATGGCACTAAAAATTAAGGAAACTATGAACTGGAAAACTTTTTGGTGAGCAGATTCTTTTCCTTTCTTTCAGAGGAAATATTTTCTTTCAACTTCTTATCATTCTGAACACTGCTTGAAATCACTTCAGAAGTATTTTTCAAGTAAATTTTCAGGGAAAAAAAATATGCAGAGCAGCCCAAGTCACCCCACCTAGGCAAGAGTCCTGCATGCACAGGGAGATCCAGGATTACAGGATCCTCCTCCTTACTATCCTCTCACTTGGGTAAAACTGGCTCGTTGGTGCCACACAGAGACAGGGGCTTCCACTTGATGAAGTTGTTTAAACTTTTGGAGAGCTTAGTGGCTGGGACAGAGAAGAGCAAAGCCACTGATAGGGCTGTCCACAACACTCAACTTCAAACCACTCTCAGCCAGGTAAGGAAGCACTAACAGCAGGATACAAGGGGGAAGGGACGTGCAGGAATAGAAAGTAGATTGACAGCAAATGTGCGGCACGTCCTTTGTTTTATTACTGCCATAAATGGTTAAAAATAAATGGCAGTTTAAAAATACGTACTTGCTTTTCCAGGACGGAAACAATTCCCATTCCAAAGTACACTTTTGCAGAAGTCATTACTTCGATGAGGAAGATCACAGCAATATAACTGCAGAAGAGTTACAATAGGTACTGCAGCTATCAGGTGCTGATTTCATCTATACCAGTGGATCATAAAACAGCCCTGGGCCACTCTTCATCTGGCTCTGATTGAGAAAGCCAGCTAGGAAGAATTTAAGACTATCTGTAAGTTCATTTAACCAGGAATTTGAGCTTAGGGTAAAATACCAGCTGGATTTACTGAGGTCTTTAACTCGCACACCAAGGCAAGCTGAGGGCAAACATACAAAGCTTTAGTAAACTTCAATAGTCTCAAGTTTAAAGCAAAAAAGTGAGGGGCTCTTTTGTTGGGCTTTACAAACATAAAGTCTGTGAAAAGCATTCCGGAAAACAATTTCAGTCACACCTGAACTGGAACCAAACAAAAAAAATTCCTTTTCTTTGATGTCCTTGATGTGGGATGGGAGCCATTAGTGCAGATTCCAAGCAGAGCATTTCAGGCTGAACTGAACATCTGTTCCCGAACCATGCTCCCAACCCATGCAGAAACTGGTCTGCAGCCAGGCTTTGGCTCAAGTTTTCCCTAAGTATGTGTAAAAAACTTCCTGGATCTACAGGAAAAAGAAGAAAAACAAAAAAACAAGGGGGGGCATGGGGGGGGGAAGGGGGAGACATGCCTATTTCACACAAAAGCAAACTAAATAACTTTGTAACACACAAAAGCAAACTAAAGAACTCTGTAAGGTGAACAGACCTGTCCTGGAGCCGCTTAGCAGAATTCTGTTCATGCCATGAGGGCCTCAGATCAAACCTGCTGTCTTCCACCAAACACCACCAGCTGCACAGGTACTTGTGCAAACAACTGCCTGAGTACATGTAGAGGACAACTTGAGCACGGTGCTCGCTCCACAGCCACCAGCAGAGCCAAGAACCAGTTCCTCACCCCTCCAACACCACGCAAACCCCCGAGCCACAACACGCTGCCCTTTCCCAGCGGTGCCATTTTGTGAGCCCTCCTCGATGGGCGTGCGCGTGACCCCCAAGCCCTGCCGTGCCCCGCGATACCCCCACCCTGCACTGAGGGTAAACGCTCTGTAAAACCCTATGGAAAGTATGTGGAAAATGCGGATGCCGGTGTGTCTGAGCAGCGGTCTTTGCAGGCTCGCACCCTAGATGGCAGCACAATTCAAAGAATTCGCCTCAGCTCCCGTCCGGGCTGTTCCGCCATCCGTCTGCTATGCAAATCCTGCCTGAACGCCTCGATCTTTAACAACAAAAAGCCCGAGCAAAAGGTGCGAGCCGAGGTATTTCTTAGCGCTTGGCACAAATGAGAGCTGTGACGACGCTGCTGAGCTGCGCACGTGGGCAGCTCTGCAGGTGCAGGGCGCTGAGGGAGCAGCCGCTCCATCAGCCACGGCAACGGCCGTAAACAGGCGGGAAGGCATCGCCATGGCGTAACGAGGCGGGTAAACCTCCGGGTGCAGAGAGAATAAAGCTCAAGGGGGTCCCGTCTTTTTTACCTGCCGAGGGAAAAGATGCTCGCTGCAGGGAAAGCTGCCACGTGCAAGGAAGGGGCTCGGCAGAACACCCTGCATGCAATCCACAGGGGTGCGGAACGGGAACGGTGCTCTGCCTGCTTGCTCTCCCATAAAGCAGGCAGCCGCTTCCTCCAGGCGTTACCCCTCTCCTCCGGAACGGGGCGATGGTGCCCGCTCACTCACATCGGACGTTTCTTCTCCCTTGCCGTTCACTCCGCTCCTCAGCCTCTGCAGATCCTGTGCTGCTATGAAGGATCACAGCCGTGCCTCGTCCATGGAATATTATTTCTGCAGGCCTGGGGCCTCGTAGAAGAAAAGCACGCAGTTTATTCCACTTCCCATTCTGAAGGAGCATTAATATTTTACCACCAACGCATACTGACTTTCCCCATCTTGCACTTCTTGGTCTTGTCCTGTACAGAAGCAAAGTTCAAAGGAAAAAAGGGGATAGCAAAGAACATCGTGTAATTCGCAATACATTTATGAAGTTTCATTACATGAAATGGAAAGCGTGGTTATTTGATCCCTGTAGAACAGGGATAAAACATCACTCTGGCAGATACTGGAAACAACACATCCACGAAAAAACAAACAAACAAACAAACAAAAAAGACAAACAAACAAACAAAAACTGAGAAGGGATAACAGTTGCAAAAGCAGGCAAAGAAATGGCCTCACCCTGCTGTGGCAAAGGCACAAGCCAAAGCCCTGCCCAGATGGGCAGTACCACTGCCTGTGAACTACATGGATGACATCTTCCACTTCACAGCAGTTGAGCTGGAAGCACATCAATAGAGGGATGTATGCACAAGATAGGAGAATTTGAAGCTCTGAGTTACGAAATGCAAACCAGCACAGGGAGAGACAACTGGCACAGCCGTGATGATGGAGATAATGTTTCTCTGGGAAAATCAAATAAAATGAAAAGCACTGTCTTGGCCATATCATCCTGTATTTTACAGCTGTCTTAAAAGGGTTAACTTTGAGTTGGATATGCAAGAGTTATTTTTGTATAATAGTGTTCTGATTATGGAGATTACAACAACACGATTTATTTGAAAGATTGAATGTATGAAACATGCAGGATTAACAAAAAGTGACAGTTTCAGTACCAACAGCCTGCAAAGTTGCCATCAGTCACTGAGAAAGTAGGAAAGCTGTCTGTCAAGACACATTTTGATCTTCACAAAAGACAGATGACAACAGAGTTCTCTTTCAAGGACATAAATACAGCTACTGAATGCAGTAGAGCTTTTCTGTCCATATTTCTTTCTTCTAACGTTCTTCAAGTTCATCAACTAAAGTAGCATCGATCCCACAGCAGTTGTATGGAAGAAAAAACTGAGGCAACAGAAGGTAAAATCATCTTTAGGAAGCATACTCATAGCTGAAGGATGCGAACCCAAGTCCTGCCACCACACAGGGCAGCACAGCTATTGGCACAACCTGCTGGGTAACACAAAATCTGGGTCAAAACATGGAACAAGCAACAAAATTCCTTCAGAGCTCAGGAGAACCAGAGCTCCTTCCCTGCATCTTGGGCCAATCATGCCATCTCGCCTTTCCTCTGATAGTTAATGTTGGGATTCATGCTGCTTTAAGCTGTATTTTTTATGTATTCTCTTCAGAAACTAGGGCTGAAAGGTGCAAAATGAGCGGCTTGGACTTCCTGGTAGTCAATCAGTACACCTAACAGTTAACAGCTGGAGCTTAGGATTGCTCCCAAGACAGGCAGCAGCCAGATCACTGCAAAGTTATGGGAAGTGCCCCATCATGTAGCTCCCAAAACATCAGGGGCTCCACCATTATGTGGAAACTACAGGGCACATTGTGGATTTTCTCCTCCTCCTTTCTTCTTGAACACCATGACTGCAGTCTGCCAATCACTGGAAGCCTCACTCACCTTCTTTCACGCTGCCAACTTGCTACAAGCCTTCACCTCATGAAGAAGCTCTTCTGATTCACACTCCTGAGCAGTGTAAATGGGCCTGGTGCCATTAAGCCGCCGAAGATCTGGCTCTGCTCTGCAGTAGTTTTATCTGAGATCGCTATGAGCTTACCTAGAGGTTGCCAGCTGGAATGCTCTGGCAAACTGTGTTTACAGATAATGCTTGAAGGTGGTGGCCTCTGGTTGCCCTATTTGTATTCCTTCAAAAGGTCTTTATTCATACCTACCCAAATGTACGTCAGATATGTTGAAAAGCTGGTAATGGAATTAAAATATAAGGGCTCAGCTATGCCCTCTCTCTCCAATTCTGGTCGGTTATCATGTTAATGAATGCCATACAAGCCAGAGTGAAATGACATAAAATCTTGTGCAATGTTGCTTCTTGTTTTCCTTTGTTTCTGATGAATTACACCTTGTAATTCCTTCCATAGCCAGACTTCATCCATTACCAAACATCAGTCTTTGCAGAAAACTATTGCAGACTTCACTTGCAATCGCTCCCCAGGAAGCAGTTGGGCGGGAGCTGGACTTTCTTTTCCAGACATCTGACAAGATTCCGTGTGTCCTCAGAAGACTGTGGCAAAGCACTCCTGCCTCTTTGTCCTGCACCACAGCCAATGAGCAACAGGCACTCAATCTGCAACACAGATTCTTATTCCTCAGGCCCTCGTTTTCCTAGTCACTACATGTTGTGTTTTTTTCTCCTGCAAGCAACAAGATGCTCAGTGCAGCAAGAGCATATCATCAGTTTTTAGAGCTGCGTTCCAATGTCATTTTCCTGCCTCCCAGCTAGCTGGTATAACTTCAGACATTTTGCTTTACAAAGAACCATTTCACAATCACTGGCAAGAGTCACTCGAGGGATTGTTTTTGCTTGCAGAGTGACTGGTTTTCAAATTGGGTAAAGGGACTGGGCATGGTGGTTAAGTAATCCCAATGGCTCTTCACAATCCTTTTAAAGCTTTGAGAAACTGAGATTATTTAAACCATCAGCATCATCACCGTGAAACCTCTCTGCAATGTTTTAAAAGACTTCTCAACTGAACCTAAATAACTTCCCAAACTTCGGTTAAAGAGAAAGGTTCTTCTCCTTAATAGTGCAGCATGCCCTCATTGAGAAATGCAACTTATTTTTTTTAGCTCTATGTGATGCAGCAGGTAAGCAGTTACAAAAATTAGCTTTTCAAGTCACCCAAATATTAGTTAGCCTGTACAGCCAGTACTGATCCATGCCATGGAGTTACTGCAGTTGAGGGCTATAAAAGCAAGTAGGCAAGTTCACTTTACCTGCCCAAGACCCTTTACCTCCTCCTTCCCATCACATTTCTTACATTCCTCAAGACTCCTGCTGTTTGTACCATCTCAAAGTCTCCACTGATGCCACTAACACAAGGTTGGCTTGCAGCACTGCATCAGACAACTTTATGACTGCGTAGGTTGGGGGAGTCTGATTTCAACTTTCTGGCATCTTTATTCAGAACAGCTGTGGCAAGATAGCTGCAAAACACAGACAAACCTTGAATTTAACAGTAGCATCTGAAATGTACATGCACAGATAGATGGTAAGATCAAAAATCGTGTAATCTGAGACAACTGATAGAAAGGCATCATGGTGGATTTCTCATCAGCAGTGCTGGGAACCTCATATAAGACTGAAATATGATTGCAAAACTTTGCACGATCAAGTCTAAAGATGCCTATTTGTGCCATATGGTATCAGATCAGATGCCAAACATGCCCACCCTTCTGTCGTGGTTTTTGGCATGCTTCAGTGACATCTAATCAATACAGCCCACTTTCTGGAGATGCAAAAACATGACCAAATATTTTTATTAGGCTGTTAGAAGTGTTCCAGCATTGTCATGATTAGACAGGCAGGGAAGAAACAGGAAGAAAAAAACACAGCACTATGCACTTTCAGGAGCTTGCAGCCAACAGTGGTATTTAACCTCCTATCTAGCTGGAATATTCACAATATATTATCTTCCTTCATATATATATATATGTATATATATATACACGTGTGTGTGTGTGTATGTATGTATATTTGCTTTAGGGTGCCACCAAATTTTTGTATGAGTTTGGGTGCTTAGAAAGGGCCTGCTGCTTGTCTTGGTAGAAGAGGAAGAAGGCTGATTTTCAGGAAGTAATGCTTTTGAGTTCATCTCCAGCACACTCAGGCACTGCATCAGCAACAAATAGGTGAATTTCTGGAGGTCTTAAGACAGGAGCAAAACTAACCCAGCTTCTGCTTTCCAGGCAAAACCCCAGGTCTGTAAGGAAGCATTTTAAGAAGCCATTAGTCCACCTAATACTTTCTGAGTCTTCTGGACAGACCACAGCTATCAAACTAAGTTTTAGGCCTTTAGAGCTGATGCAAATTCACCAGCTGTCACCAATAAATCAGTTATCAGTCCCCCAGAACATTAATCACAGGGTTTGGCTTTGATATAAAAGCACTTATCTACTTCTAATTAGAATATCACCTAGAAAATTGCCTATTTTTGTGCCTCATCAAATCCAAGCTCAGGCAGGTGCTCTCCTGCCCTTTGGAGGCTGATGTTTCATCTGTGACACAGAAGACTCACTGCAAACACCTGCCATGCAGAGGCAGCTTCAGAACTCAGCCTGGGTTTGCTTCATTATTCTGGGGCAATGCATGTTCAAAGCAGGTCCAACAAGAGGCAAGGTGCTCTGAGCCTGGTCCGGTTCAGTCACAAACATCTCCAGGGTTGGAAAGCTCACAGTTCTCTATGTCCGTTTAAAGAAAATGTAACATCAAGTGCAAACACTTACTAGAGGCTTCTACATATTTAGTAGCACTTTACCTCACAAGTCAGGATGTATTTGGCCCAAAAAGAGACTCCTCATTAAAAGAAGTCAAAATGAACCATAGACACAAACAGGAGAACATCAGGTAGATGTTACACAGCTTGCATGTACACTAAAACTAAAACAAACTGAAAAGTAGCTCTGAAGGAACTAATAGGCTTCACTGAAGCTGAGCTTTATTTAGCTTGTAACAAAAATATTTTACAGCCAGGCTATGTCATTTAAATGCGTTGAACCCACTTGTCAGGAAACACTGCAGGGGAGAATGTCCACATTTTGGAAAACACATCTAGACCTACTGACATTTGAATTTTAGTAAGAACAGGGACAAAGCTCTTTTTAAGAGCAGGGAGAGGCAAATAAAGCAGGCTACTTCCTTCAGGGGCTTGTGATGGTTTGCCTAGCAGTTCATTGCTGGCAAATATGTATTAAGATCACAAGCTAAGCTATCTGAAGAATTAGGCCATTCTATTATCACTTTGTATGGAATATGCTAATATCTCACCAAGTTGCACCACTGCACTATCATCTTGCAGCACACAAGCCTACAGCTAGAATACTCAAAGCGTCTTCAGCAGCTTCCTACTCTGAAAACAACTACACATAAGTAAAACAAATTCATTTTAGCAAAGAGAAATACACCTTCAGTGATTCACGTTAATGTCAACAGATTCTCATACCTGCATACCTCACATACCTGAGATGGCAGCTGCTCCTTCCACCAGAGTCATATGAAGCCATGAAAGAGTAGACTTAAGTGAGATTTTCTAGCCCAAAAGCTTGGGGAGAAGTTACATATACCGTGGTTCCCTTAGTTAGGTGAAAAGGTAAACTACTAGCAGACATTTGATACTAGTTTCTAGAAATGGGTAGTAAAAAACACTTCAGAAAACTTCTGAAGGTAGCATTAGATACCTTCAACCACACCTTACGAAACAGATACACACTTCATGAAACAGGTAAGAACATTCACATAGTCAACTTGTGGAAAAATCCCTTCCTCATGCTTTAATGTTAATCATATTGAGAAAACCATAACTTCCAGAGAACAGCTAAACACACCCCAAGGCATTCAAAGAATACAAAGATTGGCCATTTTGGAGCGGTCAGAAAGAAGGTCATCAATTTGCAAAGCAGCAATGCTTCAGACAAATGGTGTACCTATCTATGAGGGATCATTTAGATAACCTTGTGCTCTCTTCTAGCCTCACTCCAACTCTTGCATACTTCATTTCAGGTAAGGCTCAAAAGAATTCCATTAGAAGGAGAAACCTAGGTTCAAATAGTTTTCAGTGTAAAAAGCAAGCAGCGTAGGAACAAGTGACAAATGCTGACCTTCAGACTTTCCAAAATTGACCATATTCTGAGGCTGAGGCAGGCAGTGGTGCACAGGTAAAGCCAGCAGTGACCCTATCCAAACCCCAGTGGAATATTCATACACGTTTCTGAGAGTACCTAGTTTAAATACTTTGGATCCTGTTGTGATGCTTTATGAAAAGACAAAGGATGTACAAGACACAAGTGGAAGAATTCTCACGGCTTGGAAGGAACATCATGAGCTGCTGACAGACAAGGTGGCATTAAAACACAATTACACAAATAAATACTTCAATCTTAACATAAAATGAAATGTTATGAAACATGATTAAAAGCTGTACTGGAGGCAATCAATTAACCATTTTTATACTGAAGTTCTTGACTTTCTACAAACTGTATTCTTCCTAATCTCACTGGTGATTTCCTAAGTCATATTCTTGCACATTTCCCCAATGTACTCCCATCTTAAGCCAAGGAAAATACAGCCCAGTGTTCTTGGTGTTCCAAAATCCCCAAACATTGCAGTTTGAACTCTGAACTTGCGACTGGTGATGCTGCATTCATAGGAAACACTGGAATCCACTTAAAAACATTTACTCTTTAACTCCCTTTTGTAACACACCTAGGTGATACTACTGTGCTATACAGAAACGAGTATGTTTGGTTTATTCATGACTTCCATTGTGAACTTAAGACAATTTTCACTTCTTTTGAGTTGATGTGGAAGGGATCCCAACAGGAGAAAAGGCAGAAAGCACCAGTGTTGACTACAGAAACAGTTCACTGCAGACTGTAGAAGCATTTACCAACCTCCATCTATCCACTGCTGAGCCTTTATAGTTTACGCACACCATAAAAACTTCAGAAACCAGCACTGAAACAGTTAACAGGTGTCAGTGCCTTCTTCACTGCTTTAAATAAAGAGAGGTTCTGGAACAAGACACAAGGCCTTGTGGCTACCCCAGATGGTGCACTGAAACCATGGAAGAAGCCAGGTGTACATTCCTCACTTCTACCAACCAGTTACTAGCTCTAGGCTATCAGCTGAAAGACTTACATTAGGAGTCGTTTAAGAATACTTTCAAACCACCACCATAACATTTGACTGGTTAGAAATTGGAGAAGGCAGCTAAATTCCAAAGCCTGCTGGTAAGATAAGCGAAAAAATATTTGCAGGTTTGGGGACACCCACACAAAGCAGGAAAGCCTGTTATTACAGCACCTTGTTTCACACAAGTGCAAAGTCTTTTGGCTAGAGAGATAAATCTGTACTACTGAAGTCAATACCAATTCCACTCCTAAAGAGGGTATGCTGCACATTTTAAGATGCTTTTCCTAGATCTCAGTGATGCTGAATTCCATAGAACATCTCACACAAATGCATGCAGTACACCCCAATTCTTAAGGCTTTCAGCAGCCTGCAGCACAGCAGCTTGTGATGCAGGAGACAAAAGCCTAAATGCAGCTGCCATCAAATTCCATTCTGCAGAATTAAATAAGCCTGTAGCTCACACTTCTGTTTGGGGCTCATCGATGGACTGTATTATTTAAAATAATTACAAAGCAGCCTTAACATTTTTTATTTTTTTTATTAGGTTTATTATGACTTAGAGTTTCTATTACTCCAGTTGGGTAAACCACATTTGAGAATAAGTTTAACTGCAGGACTTCAGTTTCAGCCAAAATCATTTTTGCATTACTTTATTGTAATATAACTTTAAATTTAACATTTAAAACGTATTTCATTAATAAGCAAGCCAAGCTCAGTAGCTTCAGTGCAGGATGTACTGTATGTAACTTGCCGCACATTCATGTTAGATTCGATGTACATGGAAAAAAGACCAGTCAACTCTATGATTCATAAGAGAAAGCAAAAATAAGCACTTCCTTAAAAATCAAACTAAACAGTCCTCAGTTCAGTGTTTCTTTAACATCAACTTACTTCTGGCTCCAGGAGCTAGTTTGGATAACAGCAGAATGCTGCTTTTCAGAATTACACTTTTCTACACTGACAAGAAATAATCTTCAAAGCAAAAGGTACTGAGCTTTAACTTGTTTTCCCGAGACAATCTGTTCTCCCATTTACCAGGTGAATATGTGCATTTTGGATTATTCCAGCAAGGGTTAACAAAGAAACAGTTGGGGCTGAACAGAAAAACACGTTGCCAAGTATTTAAGGTACAGGCAAAAATATCACTGCAATTAGTTTAAGACTGTTTTCTCCTCAAAGAAAAAATGGCACAAATCAAAGAAAGCCAAATAAATGTAGTTTTGAGTGGTAGCAGACTGAAGTAATGCTTGAGAACATTAACAGAATAGAACTGCAAGGAAGGGGAGACAATCTGAATAGGTTCTGTGTATTTGGGCTAGACCAGAAGCACTGTTAACAGTTCAAACCCTGTATGCAGAACTCTGATATCAGTATGTTGCTACCCTTACTACACATAAGGTGTTAGAAGTTGCAGAGCATAAGCATATCAGTTGTACAAACCAGTTAATGAATAAACAAAACAGATGATGGTTTCCACATGTGTCTTTCCTGGTCAGGATTCCAGCCTGTGACTTTTCATTTTGCGATTCTCCATTTAGGACAGAGAAACTCCTCTATCAAAAGCCAAATAAATACTAATGCTTAGATACTTAAAAGTTTCAGTTGAAAATGCAGTCAAATGAATACCAGCTTTATGCAGCTTTAATATTTTACATAAAATAAGTCTTATGAATCATAGTTAATAGCAGTAACTGAAACTAAGGTATACCAAGTCCTTCAGGTGATGTGCAAGTTAAGCTATGTAACACAGGCAGGGAGTTTAGAACAGGTCTTACCATCTTGCTTTGCACAGTTCTTACACTTGCCCCATAAACTACAGAACCTCTAGCTACAGTGTTGTGCAAACGTTGACATCCTTAAGAGCTCTTCAATGTAAAGAAATATGATGGAAGCACCACAAAGCAAGGAAGTTTTGCTCCTAAGAGACTTGAATTCTGAAAGTTTTTAAATATCAATTACTGTCTTGCCTCATCAAGCAACCACCAATGAAAGAACATCAGGGCAAAAAGAAGCAAGACTACAGTCAAGTCTGCTTCAAGTAACAAGAAATACAAAGATCTGACTCTACAAGCACATAAGCAGAAGTCTTAAAGAGCTGTATACGAATGGAGCTCAAGGTGCCATAACTGTTAAGTAGGACACCAGAATTTAGCACTGTGGATCTAGAACAGCTGCATTTCATCAAAGATGAGTCTATGCTTCCAGTTAAGCACGTATACCACCTCACTAAACACCCTTTCCCAGCTCGAAGGTCTGGAGCTCCTTGTTTTTTTTTATTCCTCGTGTATTATTCATTTTTAGGCAGAGATTCAGAGGCCATAAAAGCCAGTTTCCACCAAAAAAAAAAAAAAAAAAAAAAGACTCCTACCTACATGTAAAAACAGAAGTTCTTTGAGATTGATATATCCATCCCCATTCAGAAACTGATTTGCAGCCGATCAGTCTTGATGTCTACTTCAGTTTTTGATAACACTTACTTTATGGCAGAGTTTGATCCTATGAATGTAAGCTCAACACAGAAAGAAAGCCATTTATCCTTTTTAATTCATCCTTACAGCATGTTTATCCAGAACTTTTTAAAATCAACTTCCAGTTTTAAATTATTTTCTTAGCACTTGACAGAACCTGCACTGTCACCTGCCATGAGGGAGGTGGCATCACAGAGAATCTTAAGTTAGTCCAAGTTCCCACTTGTGACCAGAAGTCTTACTTGTTAGACAATACCCTTCCTTCAACTACTCCCCCTCACTCCCCTCTCCTCCCACCCCTCCCCAGCAATGGGCAATTACTCCACAAGAAATGTAAAATGGGATATGGGTGTACACAAAGCCTACCCTTCACTAATACTGAACAGAAAAGCCTACTTTCCAATTACAGGACATCTTCCTCTAAATTTAGGTCAGCACTGGTGCAGTCTGCACTGTGTATTGTTACCACAAGGATAATACCATTAAGTACATATATTTCCTCAAACTGAAGATTCAAAAGTCTATGAAGTTAACTGGGGAAGTTTTATATTGCTACTTCAGAGCACTAAACACACAAAGTGAACCCAATAAAGATCCTTGTATTGATTCAATATTAAGTATTAATTGCATGACCATCATAGCACCTCTTTACATTATCACACAATCACCAGAATTATCAACTGCTTTTAAAACTAAAAAGGGTACAGTCCAATATTTATAACTTGCACACTGTTACTATAGAGAAACTAGGTGCATGGTACAGTGCTGCAAAAATGGAAGCCTGCAGTTTTGACAAAGATGCCAAGTCATGTAGTAGACAATTTCAGTCAAACTGGCAATACTGTTTAAGCAAATACTCAACACAGCAGGAAATAAAGGACAAAAGAAGCATTCTATAACCAAATAAACGTCTGAAATTTCCTTTCCCTTTAAGAATACAAGTAAGGTCACTTTTAGCCTTGGAACAGATACATGTTCGCCTATGATGATCTTGCTAGCTACTACACAATATCTGATGTCCTCTGCTAAGAATATAGTTTAAGAAAGCCGCAGATACAAGAGGCGTCTAACGTAATACCTAAAATTTTTTATGGCAATTATTGAATTTGTCTTAAACAGTGAATATGGGAAGATGGCCTCACGTTTCCTTTTCAATAGTACTCTGAGGATCAAGTGGCTTTCAAGCAGCATGGTGGGTTTGAAATTTATGCAGTTTAGATCATTCTGTTGCGTTTATGAGTTGGTGAGTCTGTAATGACATCGCCACACTGGGCTGAGGTACGCTTTCTAGTTCCACCATTGTCCAAGTGGAGTGCCATTTCTTCTGATATGAAAGTGTTCAAATCAACATCATGAAGTCCGTTTCTCCTTCGACTAGCATTGGAACCACTGCTCACGTGAGTAGGAGAGCCTGGGGTACTCGAGCGAACACTTATACTAGCCATTGCACCACTAAGACCTAAGGGAAGAAAAGAAAGAACATTTAGGACATGCAGCAAAGAAAGCAACTTCCTGTGCGTACAGGGATGACATTTATCTGACGTAGTGATACGTTACAGGCACCTCATCCTATTATTTGTGCTATGCACACTCACTTGAAGGCCAGGACACACCCTCCCACCTCTCTGCCATGCCTTCTTAGCTTTTACTATAAGAGAATACAGAAGTTGGAGGAGCCCCTTAGAAAATTTGGAGCGAGTTCATACACCAGGTTGTAGAGGCACACTACGGCAAATGCTTGCTCCACAAGCAGATGACAGGCTAGTCATAGTGTGAAAACACTCACAGGAAGGGTAGTCTACCCCATGTGGCAGCTTCAACCTAAGCCATTTCCAACACAGAAGGAAACTTTCCCTACTAATGCAGTTAATTGCAAAGTTGACTTAGTCTTGTTTCAAAAGTTCCCCTTACATTCTGAAGGGAACTACAGCATGACAGCACATCACAGACAGGTTTGTAAAGCAACCAATTTAATTATTTAAGTAAAAACAATTGAGGGCTGCCACTATTAGCCAACACGTTAGTATTCAGAGCACTTAAAGCAGAAAAGCAAGACCACATGTCAATTGACCAAAATTCACTACCGGCAGATCTGATCCAAAACAGCGTCACAGGCTCCCTGCTATCACTGTGCTTCCTAGCACTTCATTAATAACCTGAACAGAAGTGAAAACTTCATACTAATTAACAGATTCTAAAGCCATCTGCAGTGATGGCAGGTTGATACGCAAGTCGTGACAGGACAGGTTAGCCAGATTCACTCTACATCACTGCAGAAATAACACTGAAAGCTTTGATCTTGTAATACAAGATCTACTTTACATGGAATATTTTGCACTATGTCCAGTAAAAACTAATAGCTTGTGCTTCCTTAGAAGCTGCTGCTCACAGCAGCTCACAGCCCTTCTGCTCACAGCCCCAGCGAATGTCCCCAACGACTTAGAAGCATGGCTTAAAGCCTGACCAGAATCCTGCAGGGTTTTAACAACATAAAAATTCTTTTCATCCAAAATGACAGAAAGTATTTGAAGAAAAAAAAAAAAAAAAAAAAAAGAGCAAAAGCCCCTTTAATGAAAAAATAGGCCACAGCCAAAAAGCTTTGTTCTGGTACTCCCAGAATTCAGGTTGAGCTTAAATTTGAAGTCATTAAAAAATGAGACTCATATCTACAAAATAAAGTAAAGCACCCAAGCGGAAAAAAAAAAAAAAAGCCAGATGTTTAAAAGTTAGGCAGGTAAGAAATCACTGCACAATTCAAAAATTGCAGGAAGTTTAATTTCAACTGACACAGCATTAGAAAGAACATTTCATCCTGTACAATTCAACTGCAAAAACAAAACTGACAGTACAGAAGGTAAATGTTTCTGACGCTTCCAAACCCAAACTGACACTTTGCCCATGGTTCTCCATAGCACTAATTCCAAACATAATTGCTCTGAACACACAGGTTCAGTACTGTTACTTCCACAATTGACAGTTTACATAACTTTCAGTCATTGGTTGTTCTGTAGAACTCAGAATCAAGTGATCAGTGTATTTTTTTTTTTTTTTTTTTAGAAAAACTATTCTAAAGCCAAAACTGATCTCTCAGGTGAGAAACCATGTTTTAGCCATCACTCAAGAACTACATTCTGAAGAGACTTTCAAATACCATACATTGTTTGAAGCCAGAGATTCACAAGTCAGAATTAACAAGTGTATCTACTACACTGCAGCATCCTAACAGAGGATGGCAAGCAATGCCTCAGGCAGATATTCTCTTCTCAGTATTCAGGTAATACCAAATCACTACAGATTTAGACTCAGAACCAGCCTCTCTCTTGGAGACTACTGTGAAGATTATAAACTTTAGTCAAGCCTGGTGTCAAAGGCAGTGGGCTAGCTTTGAAACAGTGGGTACAAAAATCAGAATACAATGACATTGCAACACAACGAGTACTTCTAGTTGCAGTTTAAATTTCCATCTCATACTAGGTCAGTTAAGTATCTGTAGGTCATCATTAAGTATGCAAACAGCCTCACCATGGAGTGGCAGTTCTTTATTGGTTACTAGCAGTTGCCATATTACATAGCACTACACAGCAATCTAATGTCAAATGAAACCATTTACATCCATTGAAGACTAGGCAAACTAATATAGAAGAACGAGGAAAAAAAAAAAACACCAAGACATACTGAAACACTGAATTGCCATTTGACACAAGCAATGTTACTGAAGACAATCAGCAATGTAATCGAAAAGATCTGTTTTCTGCTGCCAGAAAACAGCATCTTCCAGGATGAATGATCCACAGTTCACTTCTTCTAGGAAAGCTGTTGTCACGCAAGAGGAAAATCTCAGAAAACCCATTCACTGAGAATTAGTTCAAGTTTTTCGTGTATTCTGAGAGCATTTAAGTTAAGCAGTTAGGTGAACAGTAATAGATACTACACAATAAGATGACATGATTAGCAACATCATTTAACAACTTCATTTCTGTACTGCGATTAACAGGACCTAATCACAGGCACAGCTTTGTCTACAGAATAGGACAGATTCAATGGCTACTGAAGTGTTTTCACCTATTTCATTACCCCATGATCACAGCTGAAATCTCCCACTGCTCTTCGCAGATCTTTGTCTAAAAGCCCTTAAGAAAGGACACATTGCTCTCCTCTTCGCCATGCCTTAAATTGGAGGGCACTGTCTGAAGTGTTTTATAGGATTCATTACTTTCTCACTACCACTATTTTTTCAGTCAAAGCTCTTATGAAATACATTGATTTTTGTGAAATTACTGCTATCTGAAGGGTGTTTTAGAGCACTTACTATAGCGCTATTAGTAAAAGTTACAGTATAGAGAGGATATTAGGAAGGTAGCTTACAATTAAGTACTTACTCTCCAAGGTTATCTAATCATTAGAATGCTTGGCTAAACGTGAATGTTTCATGGAGAATGAAATGTTCAGGTTAAATAAAACTGCCAACTCTAGCACACATTTACTTACACTAACCTAACTGAAGCTTTATAAACCACAAACTGTTTCACCTGCACTGCAGCCATGATCCCAATGAGTTATTCAGGTCACTATCAAACTATCAAATACTGGATAGCCACTATTCAGTATAGTCATGGTATGAACTACTGTTTCCAGACATTTCAATCAGCAAGGATTAGAAGGAATATTCACACTTGAAGTGTGACCAAAGTAAGAATTAGTTATCTTCACAAAAATCCTTGTCACTCCACCACTGTTCAAATTACTGCTACACAACAAGTTCCAGCAACACACCAACAAACCTTTATGTCAAATTTAACCCTATCCGATTCATCTAAACTCTATTCTCCCATGGTCTCTCTATCTATCAGTTGCTTCCTTCTCCATTTTTTTAATATTGATTTGTAATACAAAACAGATGGCAAGACAAGACAAAACCTGATGGACATTTAGAATCCTTGAGTCAAGTCACATATTTCCATCTGGCAGTCAGAGTTTAGCCCAGAGGGACTGAATCAATGCCATGTCAACACTTACTCTACCGAGCAAAAACTCCACTGTTTCTACACTGAGCTCTTGCCTACCAGTGCATCATTTTAAGTAAGAACACTGAAGTACAATGCTTTTCACTACTGCCTTGCTGAGCTGCTACTCGCCTCAAATACATGACATTTTCTCCCATGCTTCTGGGAAAGAGTACAGATCCCACACTGAGCATACATCTGACAGAGCATCAACCCCATGCTGGAAGACCAAAGCATCATTCCAGACCGTAGAACAACCAGCACCCCTTAAGAGTCTTGTAGGCAGACAGCATCCTACCTATTAGTAAGGCAGAAAGCGCTCTGGTACAGGTCAACTTCTAGAAATCATGGCTATCGGTTCAATTTAATCTTTATTTGAAAACTCTTCTCACAGATACACACTGAGGAAGCACATGAAGATGCACCTAAGCCTACGCTAACTGCTTTTTTTTTTTAGGGTTAGATGAAAGTCACAAACTCAGGTTTAAGGAGTTGAACAATAGCAGCATTTTATCTTCATTACTTCCAGGAATATGCAGTATCACCACTTTAAGAAAAATCCACTTGAGCTTCAGGGTAAGACAGCATACTTTACCTTAACTACTTCCCAAATTGTAAGAAGTGCTGAGTACAGCCCTTAACAGCTAGTTTCAAGTGAGATTATATTTCAAATGGTGGCCTCCAGCACACCAATAATGCAAAGCTGCCATCAAGGGCAAACATTTTCACTTGCCAGTTTACTCTCTGAGATTCCTTCTTCGGTCCCCAGAAGTTACACTGAAGGAGTTCAGTAACAGATGCACACAGCAGAAGTGCCGTAACAAAAGTAAGATCACCATAAAAAAGGAACTCTTCCAAGTTAGTACAGCTTTTCTTGATCATTCTGCTTTTAAAACAGAAGAGTAAAGAACAAGTTCACCCCTGATGTGAATAATGCCACAAAACTAAGTTTGGGGTTCAAAATGCCCAGCCTTCATCAAGAAAGCCATTTAATCACCTTGCTGAGTTCTAATACACACCAGACAAGGATCAAAAGGCAAGAAGTTTAAAATTGCAGTTTTAGGGAGATTTGCAGATGCAGCATATGGTTTTCAAGATTCAATTACAGATACTCTAGAGTTTTATTTTAAGGAATACACAGAGCTGTGCACAGCTTTCCAGGAAGTATTAACTAACTACATCACTATATAGCTTCTTCTCTAAGTTCTCAGATTTAAATATAAATAGTGAGACTTTGGTATAGTAGTCCAATCAGCAAATTGAAGGATCTAGGTCTTCAGTCATACTGCCATCCCCTTCTGAGCAGCAGCAATATGCCAGTAAAGGAGCTTCAGAGCTTTATTCTGTACTTTAACTCATGTCTGTTTTACTAAAGACACCACATTAAGCAGCGAGTTTCCGTATTGCCCTCAACTCTGATTCAGCCCATCCATGTCACTGACAGAGGAATACTCTACTCCACAGAAAGCCTTCTGGCACAAAACCCTGCTTTTACACACCGGTCAGAAATTTCACTTAAAGCCTTAGTGCTGAACACTTGCTGAAGCTGCTCTCACTACCACGTTCCCTCACATCCAGAAGTAGCACACCACTTCAGCAGCCTGCCACAGATGCAGACACACAGCCCTACATTAATTTACAAACAAAAGTTACTTGCAGTTTAAAAAAAGTTGAAGCAGTTCTAAGATGACCAACAATAAACAGGAACAAAGATGAGACGATAGTTTTATCACTACTTCCTCAGTGTTAGAAAAGGGTAAGGAGATGGAAGGCAACAAATTGTAGACACTAGCCTAGAAACACTCAGGGGGCCCTACACAAGTCTAGTGACTGAAGGAGGAATACAAAAAGCATGTGTCATATCAGACTGAAACTGATATCAGAAGAAACTAATCCAGAAGGTGACTGACATGTAATCCTGCCCACCAGCTGATTAAGGGGAAGAGCACATTTCTAGTCCTTCCTGCAGTACTATCAGAGCAAACTTCCTACTCTGCTCATGAGCCTCATTCCTTTCATATTCCAAACGTACCCAGAAGTTCCCCTTTGCTCTTCCATGAACAACCTCTGTACTAAGAAGAGGTTAAAAAACAATTATAATAACTTCAGTGAATACCCACCAATTAACTGCTTGAAAGTGCTCTGTGTTTAAGCGACTTGTAAGCCTTTATTTCAGGCAATCTGCACAGGGTTTAAATGTAGTTTCAGAAAGGAAGGTTGTTTTTTTTTTTTTGTTTGTTTGTTTTTGTTGTTGTTGTTTTTTTAAGTCCGCTTATCATTTTGTATTACATGAGAGTCAGCTTCTGCAGCTGTCCTCCTCATGAAATCAGCTTAACCTACTGAATAAACAATACTGGTACACAGAGTTCTCTAGCCAGCTTCCAGTATGAGAAGGAAACTGCCAAAACACATGATCAGGTGTAAGTATGGTTCATTGAAATGGCAACAGAGCAGCCAGTAACATGTCTAAGTGACAGCCTAATTCTGGTAACAGTGCAGGGCTTATTCATCTTGAAAAACTGCCACAGCAGAGCAGAGGCAAAGACTGCATTTTAAGGAATGCACTTAACTACTTAAATCCTATTCCCTACCAAAAGTAATATGGTAATGTTTTCATTTATTTTTCACAGATATTTCCAGACAGTTTTATCTTTAAGTCTCCACAAACAGCTCATTAGCTCAAAGTACCTGCTACCCTTTAGAAATTTTACAAGGCATAATAAAATCCAAAGGTGAGCTGCTTTTCACCTCATGACCATTTTCTTTTTCACTTGTTGAATGAAAGTTCAAAGCAGAATTAGCTGCTGAGAATTTGTAACTCTTAAAAAGCTACACCAGCACTATTGACAACAGCAAGGAAATCCACTATGAATCAACTTGGGGTACATTTTTAAGAAGTGAACTAGGAATCAGAGCTGAACAGGACTCCTGCAGTGAAGGAAACCTACAATATCCCTCTCCATGCACTTGCTGGAGCAGAATACCACACTATTATCCTCGCACCAAAAAACAAGGGCACTAAGACATATAGTTTCAAACTGTCAATTCCTTCCTCTACCCCACATAAATCTGTTAGTTACTTACTACTAGTTAACACTTAACTAGGTGCAAGTGTAGTAATATCACTTCCCAACAATTGTATTTACTTTAGCATTGATACAAATATCATCTCTTCATGCTTCAGAAATACTCTAAGTTGATACTTGAGTTTCAGATGCATTACATTCTGCAGCCATGAACTCTTTCCACAAAGCACCTCACTCATATTTGACCACACAACTTTTTAGTATCTAGCAAATCTTACACATACAGAAAGCTCTTAGAGAATTAGGTAGACACCTTCAACTGGAACACTGAGTACATGACAAAGATATCAGTGACCAAAATCCAAAGCATAAGAGGAAGACATGCTTCATGAACCCCCACCCAGTTTTAGCCAAGTAGTATTGAAAAATTACTGTTACCATGCAGAGCTATGGCTTCACGGAAGGGTTGCAAATCAGTCTCTACAGATGAGCTAGTTTCTGTTGAAGTAGCTCGGTTAGGGGATACTACAGTCAGTCTTGGAGGAGCTCTAGAATTTCTTGGAGGAGGAACTTTTCCACATAGGAAGCTGATCAAGTCTTCTCTACGAATAGTTCTTCTGCGTTTTTTAACCCAAGCTAACACATCCTTGTTCCGACGTTGATAGCCAATCTGAATTCCTACATCAAAGCTTCGCTGATGGGCATCCACACTTTCTGCAAGAAGACAGAAAAGTATCCTTAGCAAATACTACAGATGGAACAAAACAATATATAGTATGGTACACACTGATATGATTTTCTTTCAGCCAAAAGAAATAAGCGTGTCTTCTACAGGTTACTGTAATACAGCACCTAGTCTGTAGCAGTGAAAATGAGTCATTACATCTAAGTATTAATTAAAAGGAGTTGATTAGTTCCTTTTCCTCCCCCTACATTTTTACAAGTCAGAATTTAAATTCCTCAGCAATAGCATTTATTTGCTATACCTGAGGTTAGCACTAGAACACTGAGACCATACTGTATTAACATCAGAAGCATCCTTTGAGCTGGTCAGTCTGAGACAGGTACTTAAATCAGCAGATATGCATTTGCTTAATGAACAGCAGCACACTTCAACTTTCCACGCACTCCTAAAGTACATCAGCAGAGTTAGGAAATTCCACATAAAAGAACTAACTCATTTTCTCACTGCTAGCAGATGCACAATTTTCAGAAGATTCCCATTTCTTTAGAGTACAAGCTTACTCCAGATTTCACATAGAGGAAATTGACAGGAGGCCATAGTTTTGAACCTAGCTAGAACAGCATTTCCGACATCCTTCAGTTAGGCTTCTTTTGTAAATACATTACCTAAGATTTTCCTTCCTCATTTAGGAATCCATTACAAGTTTGATATACAAACGCTTTGAATAGGTATTACTTACTATTATCCCTGCTACAAAACACAGTTTTATTCTTCACTGATGCTATCAGTCATCTGTGCACAACAGTTAACTCCACTTCTAACGAGCACTATTTATTTACTTGTATTACATTGTCCTCAAACTTCAGCAAGTTCTTGGCTACCAGTTGAAGAAGTACTATCAGCAAATTTCAGAGAACAGATGGGACAAATCATTTTCTTTACTCATGTATGTTACCTTGTTTGCCATGAAAACCACTGCCATGTTAGCTCTCACTCCACTCAAAGTTAAAACAGCACCCACTCCAACTCAATTCACTTGACTTCCAGATTTGTTTTTAAACTTAAAGACAGAAGAAGCTGCTTTTGAATTCTTCCTTTACTAATGAAGTCCAACATAAAAGCCATTTCCTCAAAATAATGTTGAGATTTATGAACAGCTGTCCAAGATACTGCCTTACAGATAAACAGAGACATACACATCTAACCTATTTCTCACACACAAGAACAACCACTTAAGTGCCAATCTTGGACATTACTGTAAGGCACCACTGGATGGCCCATAAAGGAGTGCTAAAAAACTACCACATAACAGCATTTCAAATATAGCACAACTTACCAAGGAAGGAAATACTGGATCACACAACCACACAAAGTATGTTTAGTATGCTAACATTACCTTCATGCACTCTTTTTTATAGTACTTTCTTATGCTGCTTTGTAACCAAAGGACTGAAAGGTCTACAAAAGCTAATTCCTGTTGAAGCAATGGCAACTTGACAGATTATTCCTCCAGGCACTTTAACTCCATACCATCTCTGACTCCAGTACAGTAGGGCAAGAGCTATCCAAACTCCTCAGAGCTAGACTGGAAGCTGACAACAGTCCTTTAATCCCTTCCTGAAATACCTTGAGAAAACCCTGAGAGATGAAGAGCCCAGCTCTACATCAACAAGCCTGCCCTCCTTGTATACAAGAACACTTGACAAAGGGCTAACTAAGGTCAGTTATGAAGGCAGCCACTGACTGTCAACATACCCTAGGCAAATTTCAAGCACCATAACCCTAGGAAAGACCAGGCATTAAAACCTACAACTGCTTTGTTCAAAGTCAGACTGAGAAGATACACAAGCAGTCAAGCTGCCTACATTTCACAATTACAAATACTAATATTACCAGAAAGTTACATTTTTCAATAAGTTAAACTGTGGGCTCACAAAATCATCAAAATAACTAAAACCCTTACAAAGCAGACACTCACTTAAGTGAAAACAGAAATCCACAATCCAGATGCTCTTCAGATCATGGTACAATAACACAATTTATTTTGAAGAAAATGCTAATATACATGCAATCACACTATCTGCCCTACACACTGTTTCTTACATTGCTCCCATTAAAGGCTTTGATGCCTTGAAGTTATCAAACCAGAAACCCACTGGGGCAAGAGAAAGTAGGTAACATTTAGTTCACAGTACCTAGCACTTCAATGTTCTGTCAGAATTCCTTTGAAATAACTATTACTGAATGTGTGAAGGAGCCACAGAAGGTTTTTAAAGAGTAATTTTCTGTTTATTACTCGAGGCAAATTCACATTAATGGACTCTTTACTTGCAAGGTACACCATGGCCTAGATGATCCTAGGCATATTCTCCTACCTTTTAAGGGGACTTACTCAACTCGGAATCAAGTGAGGACTGAAAGGAAGACTGCAGTTTTGAGTAACTAAGCACTTAATTCTGTTTAAGAGAAGTTTCAGATACTCCTTTGTGAAGTATTACATGATATCTGCCTGAAGACAGCATGCTATTTTAATTCTAGTTTCCCTGATCACTGAGAAACTACATATTCTTCTCTTAACCACATTATTGCAGAAAAATAGGTCTCATTTAACTTGATTACTTATAACACAAGTAATTTAAGCAAAAATTAAGGCTGTAGCAAGGACATTGGAAAGGACATCATTTGCAACAAACTAATAATTCTAGACAATTTACTACCTGCTGCTCCTCCAGCACCATGCTCAAGAGACAATGGAGCCTGTCCATGTTTGAGCAGCTCTCTCAGGATGGGCATTAGCCCATTACATGATGGGCTGCCCCTTTACACAACTCACAACACATACAGAATAGTCATACACACTTCCTGCAGGAGAGATGATCACTGCTAGTGAGGCCTATTTATCTACATTTCCTTATTGCTTCCTCCACATCCCTCAGAAACCCAACGAGGCAGAAACATGCTAAGCTCTAGCAAATCCCACAAACCAGGAAATTCAAGACAAATGAAAAACTTCCAGGGTATACCATGTGCCATGCTATACAGACCAAGAAAAACACTTCCAGAACTTAAAGAAAAACAGCAGTTTGAAACTCCAAAGTTTGAGTTTCTTCCTAGTAATGGAAGGCAGTAATAACAAATTCACACTTGGCTGAATTCATTCTCTGCTCATACAAGTATTGAACAACCCTTCTGAAGCAAGGAACTCTTGTACCAATCTAAGGAACACCAGAGTCCAGAAACAGATCTTAACAGATGGAGTCAAACAGCACAACAGAACAGCCATAAGCACAAGGAGCACAAGCTTTGGCTAAGATCACCGTTTTACCATCACCCTAATGAAGAGTGAATGACAATGAGGTGCTTAACAAAGTGGGAATCTTCTGCAAGGCTCACTGAAAGCGCCTCAGTGGCACAAGAACAAAGTTGTTTGTTTTTTGTTTTTTTTTTTTTAAACCTATATGCAGAGTTCTGCAAACAATAAAGCCAACCTACTCTTCAGTGAAAACGCACACACATTATACTGACATCCCAGCATTTAATACACAACGAAATTAAAGCTATGGAGGACACTGAAGTCCTGTAGAAGCTCTTGCGCTCTTCCCTTGAATCATGAGAGGCACACTAAGAACATCCTCTTTCAAGGGTCTCAGAACAAAACAGCCTTTAAGTTGTTAGTCACTGACATGAGGCAACAGAAAAGATTCAACTGCTGTCAGCTAAAAGGGCACAGGGAAAACTCTCAAGATTCAGGAAGCAGTCTCGGGTTAGATTTTATCAGGGTGAATAAGAGACATTAGCAGGCCCCGCTTATGAGTAAGCCGAGGCAGGAGGCCGAGCGGGCCCGGCTCAGCGGGGAAGGCCACGGGCAGTAGCCCCTTACCTTTGTAGAGGTTGGTGACCGCAGTGGCCGCGTTCTGGAAAGGGACCCAAAGGGAGAGACCCGGCTGCTGGCACACCCGGTCTGCAGGGAGGGAAGGACACACGCTGTTTATTTTGGAGTCGCTAACTCCGAACGGCCATGTTAGGTTTCGCCATTTTGTTCCACCTCCCGAAGGCGGCTCGGCAGCGGGACCGGGAAGGGCGGCCGGCCGCTGGGGGGGCTCGGGTCACGGCGGCGACTCCCGGGGCCGCGCGGGGAAGCGCCGAGCCGTGCCCCCGCCCGCAGCCCCCGCCGCACAATGGGGCCGGCCCCGCACTTCGCCATTTTGTGGGCGCTTCTTCCCCGGGCTGGGCGGCAGCCGCCGCCGGCACGGCCGTCCGTCCGCTCCCCGCCCCGCCCGCGGCTCACCTCCGCAGAGCTCGGCCCGCCGCCCTGCCCCCTCCCGCCCGGCCCCCCGCAGCGGCGGCTCCGCAGGCTTCTCCCGGCGGCTCCCCGCGCCGCCATCCCGGGCCGAGCCTTCCGCCGGCGGCCGCGAAGGGCGACGTTCCTCGGCCGCCCTCACGCCATTTTGTTTTCCCGTCCGCCTCCATGGACGGGCGCGGAGCCTCCAGGCCGGAAGCCCGCTCCTCGCCCTGCCCGGGCCGTCCCGCCGCCACATCCCCTTTGTGGGGCCGCGGCCCCGCTCGCACCCCGCCCAGCGGCACCGCACCGCCGCCGCCCCCGGGCCGGGCCCCGCCGTCCCCCGCCTTTTCCCCCCCTTCCCCCCAGCCGCTCACCCTTGTACAGCTGGGCCACGGCGGTGGCCGAGTTCTGGAAGAGGTGCCACAGCTTCTGCTGCTTGTGCTCGGGCTGCGCCGCCGCCTCGTCCTGCAGCTCCGGCGCCAGCGCCTCCTCCTGCTCGGCCTCGGCGAGACACTGCCGCTCCCACTTGCTGAACCAGTGCTCGGGCCCGTGCTCCTGGATCTCCGCTTCTCCTTCCTCCTTCTTGTCCTCCATCCTCCGGCCGGCTCTGCGACCTCTCCGCCTCCTCGCAGGCCCGGCTCCGCCGAACGGCCGCACTACCCCCTTTTTCTTCCTCCTCCTTTGCCGGCCCGGCCCTACCTCACCCCCATGCCGCCGGGCTCAGCCGGCCCGTCCCTCCGTTCCAAACACACTAAGCGACGGCGCCGCCCCGAGCGCAATAAAAGCCCGGCGGAACCGCCCGGGAACGCGCAGCCGCTCAACTCCGCCCCGCAGCGCCATTGGCCGCCCCTGCCCCGGCACCGCCGGTTTGAACGGCGGCGCTGCACGGCACTGGTTCCCACGCACGTCAATCCGGCATTACGTCACGGGGGGGCGGGGCCAAGCGGCAGACGGCTCGTGTCGTCACCGACTCGTGCGCAGACGTTGCCAGCCGCGCGGCGCAGGCGCGCTGCCCTCCCCCGCCGCCTCGGCGCTGCCTCGCCACTCCCCCTGGCATGAGGCACGGCCCCGAGGCGGCCCCGCCCGCCACCGCCCCTCGCCGCCCCTCGCCGCCCCTCGCCTCCTCGCGCTGGGTCCGCGCGCCGGCGGAGGGCCTGAGGCGAAGATGCGACTGCGCGGTTAGGGCAGGGCGGTTTTGTTGCTCTTGCCATATCGACGGTGGGGCGGGGTGAGGCGGTGGGCCGCCTCGGGTTTCCCCAGCTATTGATACGCGGGGGGGATGGGGCGAAGACTGTAATTGTCAGCTGGCCGCCTCCCGACCCGGCGAAGGGGCAGATCTGCGCCGCCGGATGGCTGCCCCTGCCCGGCGGGAACATGGCCGCCGGCCGGCCGCGTCGCGGTGCCTCCAGGCCTGGCTGTGTGGTGTGGGCCGGGTGGGATGTGTGGAGCCTCGCACCCTTCTGACTCTTTTCGCCCCATTTTTATATCTTACTTATCATTCACTTTGTATCAGAAAGCATCCCGACAGGTGCATGTAAGACAGGATTCCTTTGTGCCCGCTCAGTGCGTTTCTTCAGAGCACCTCTTCATAATACACGCTCATGCCTAGCTGCTCCAGCCATGCTTTCAGTCACAGCAAATGCTCCCTGCAGCCCACGTGCAGGGCAAGCCGTGGCTCGCAGTAGACGCTGCTGTGTGAGCTAGCACGTGGTGCTTCCCACTCTCTGTGCCCCCTGTGAAATACCTGGGGCTCCACAGATATCTGGCTCCAACCAAACAGCACCTGATGCAGTGCAATGCCCTTGCGTGCTGGGAGCAGGGAACCTCCTGTCCGTGGTTACGAGCCAGCACATAGCTCTGAGGGCACAGCCGGGCTCTGGCTGCAGCGCTGCACAGCACTGTGGGAGCTGTAGTTTCCCAGGGCTGCCAGGGAAACGCAGGCTTTGCTTTGGTGCAGGAAGAACGGTCAGTGAGGAAGTTTCCTCGGCCCAGCAAGGAGAGCTGGGGGAAGATGACTGAATGTGTGTCAGAGCAAGGGAGGAGGATGACTTCAGCTGGCACTCTTGCAAGAGCAGCCTGGCGGGGAACGAGCAGTGAGGCAGCACTTCTCCAGCACCTTCTTCTCCAGCAGAAGGCCTGGCAGCACATAGTGACTGCTGGCCTCCTGGGAGAGGACTTGGGTCTCACATGTGGCTGGGATGAGGATGACAGTGGATTCAAGTGACAAGGGTAAGAGAGAAGGACTGTAGTGATGCATCCCATCCTCTCCTTTCATCCCAAAGAGAGAAGAGATTTACACCTGAATTTGTGCCTCAAATAAGCTCTTAGGCCAAGAGGGAAACTGAGCTTGTTGCTGTATCGTAATTTTAGCACAAGCACGATACCAGTGCAAGTATGTAATTCCCTATTCTAGAGCTGGAGATGCTGATATAAGCTAGATATCAATAGATACATAATTTACTGTCCTGCTAGTTGTAAATTATTTGACTGTTTGCGTTTTGTTTTGTTTTGATGCAGCCCTAAATTAGGAGTCTACTGAGTCAAGGTTACTTAACATCTACAATGTAAGTTAGCTCTGCAGTTCTCAGTAACTGGATTTTCTAATGGTGTTGCTGTCAGCTGCATCGGTTCCAAGAATCCTTTCTCGGTTTCTTCTGTACTAGTCTTATGAGCAGACAATGCACTCTGAGGGTATTGGCCAATATCAAGCTCCTTTATGCTTCTAGAGATGCTTAAAGTGGAATTAACGTAGGTTTATGTCATTTTGTTCCTAAGACACGCAATTTACTTTATGGGTCAGGCTGAATTGTGATAAAAAACAAACATCCTTGTATTGCTTTATGGCCAGTCTTCACATACCAAGCATGTTTTCTTTTCTTTTTTTTTTTCCTTCCTAGACCACTGAGACTAAGAACATCTTGCTTATGGGTTTTGCTATGCCACTCCATTTGAGTAGAAAGGAGTATCCATGCCTGTGCACATTTTTTATAAATACTTCCTAACACTATTGCACTTATACAGAAGTGTTGTCTTCCATTCTAGGTATGGCTCTGTCAAGTCCTTGGTTAGGATTAAGAACTTCAGCAGGTTTACAAATAGTCCTAGGTGTGAGTTATGGGGTCTTTGTGAATGTACAAAGGTAGCATCGAAAGGAAGGGAGTAATAAATAAATAAATGAATATTGACAGTCTCTGAAATTGGTTTGTAAATCTTGCATTGATCAGTGGGCTGTTAGGTATATACCATGCTGAGACAGATTTTTCTCCCATGAAACTCTTTTAAGGAAAACAAAAAGTGAAACTATGTTCTCTGTTGAATAGGATTTCTTACAAGCTACCTATAACTTGGAAATGTTCGTTCTATATGCTCTTAAATTGTTTAAATATTGGAAGGCATCAAATAGGAATGTCTGATGAGATTGCGTTCAAACACTTCTCCTATACATAGGTCCTTAAATCCATCTCCCTTACCAGTCTTTGCTCCATAGGTGACCAGAAATGCCCCTGTCAACTTCAGAGGGCTTTGCAGATGCCTTCTGTAAGATCTGAGATCAGATCATACATAGCTTGGTGTAGGACGGGGATTTTTGTGCCACACATCTGTTTTTCTGAATATTTCTAAGGAGTTGCATAATGTTGGCAACTCTGAAATAAACAGTTGGTTACTGCAATACAATGTAGTGTTAGTCATGATTTATCAAGCATACAGTCCTGACATTTGGCTATGACTGATGCCCATTCAGTATAAACCAAGCAGGGAGATTCGTTATGGGTAAAAATACAGCAGTCAGATTTCCTGGTTTAATTCAGAGAAACCTGGGTACATGCATTTCTCAATACCTGCAGCTGGTAGAAATTCCTGTTAGAAATTGATTTTAAGAGGGATATTTTCCTTTCTGCTTGTATAACACCAACTAGTACTGATTAACATTGGAGTTGTACTGAAACAATCTCTAGGACTGCAGTGTGAAGAGGCTTGAGAACTGGGATATTGAATTTTTCCTGCATATGATCAGATAGTTTTTAATTACATGTAGTCCATAAAATTAGAAATTGTCACTTTTTAATAGGATTGATTGAGTAGTTTTAACATGGTCTACTAACATTTTTATGCCATATGAATATAAAAAGGGAGCCAGGGACTTGGGAAGAAGTCACGCATTTTCTGGGACTAGAAGAATAATGCAGCAAAGAAGTCCTGGAGAACGAAGGCAAAATTGATTGACTTTCCTCAGGTTAACTGTGGAGGAGGCAGCAAAGGAGAGAAGAGAAAGGAACAGCGCAGTGTATAAAAGTACACTGTCACACCCAACCACTCTTCTCCCTGATGCCTCCTGAGAAACATAGTGCCTATATTTTCTGGGCAATACTGAGTTATTGAAGGATTATTCTTCCCTGTAAATTAAAAACAAATTCCATGCTGATCCATCATGACCTACCCTAAGTAGCCTGGCACAAATGCAGCTGTGCTGGTATTGGGTGCTGTTGGGTCATTTGTTTTGGCTGGAGTCAAATGCAAAAAGACTAGAAGATCAGTGGCTGATGCACAATAAATGTGGCATCTGAGTAATCTTGGTGTTTTGCCTCTTAATTTCCCCCATGGGAATGCTGTAGTGATGAGAGCAGCATGGCATCCCAACTGAAGTCTCTGGGGAGATAATTACTGGAGCACGATGAGGGTATGCTAATTGTAGAATGCTCTGAAGACTTGTTTTATTCCCTTAGCAGACTCTTACTGGGAGTTGAATTTAATGATAAATAATGGAAAGCATCTTTTTAAATATGAAAATATGGAACTGGGGGAGGAGGGTTTATTGAATAATAAATACACAAGATATGCAGCATTTGTTAATATTTGAGTATTTAGATGGTTTCCATACATGAAAATGTTTTCTCAGAGCTGTGGCTACGTCAGTGAAAATTGCTCATGTACAAGAGAACTCTCGTGGCTTTAGACACTGGGAGAACTGAAGAGAGCATGTATTCATTTCACCAAAGCATAAAAAAATAGCTCTGAGTATTTTTATTTCTATCCACTATTTGTCCTTTGGGCTCAGACTGTAGATGTGTCATCCTCCAAAAAAAAAAGTCATCAGGGAAGGAAATTGCTCAGCTGAAAATTGTAGTGTTTCTCAGGCAAAAGTTTTCAGTGCAAGTAAACCTGAAGAAAGTGCGAGAAACAAGGGCAGGTATTTCTGGGAAGGCTGGCTTACAAAGACCACGGCACACTGACTGTTGGTACCAGATAATCAAGACAGTTTAACTTGTTATTGATGCAATCAGCTGGGCTTTATTTATATTGACTTGATACTATTGTTCCTCTCTGAAGAGGCTGAAAAAATGGAAAACCTGGGAAGTAGAAAAGAAAGGAAATAGAATGAAAATATTCATTTTCTAGTTTGTGTTCCTAGGTAAAGGAATGGCTTCAACACACATAATCCAAACCAGAGGTGGATAAGCACTGCCTAAAAGCTATCTGAGTGGCGATTTGCATGTTAAAGTGTTCATAACCTCAAAGACAAAGAACACTGCAACGATGTCTGCATCCCTTCTGTGATTTCCTGTGGGCATATCAGTAATAGCTCTTTTAAAGCTGATCAAAATGCAGCCTTGTAAATGCAACTTGCCACTACGTGACTAAAATTTGGTCAATTTATTTTTGCCTAAAATAGATATCCTTGAATGTCAGCCCCAGAAGCCATGCTCAGTATGAGAAGGAAAGCAGAAAGTTCTCAGAACCTCATGTCAGGGCTCTGTTTTCAGTATGATTAAACAATTGCTCCCTTAAAAGAAGTGGTGCTTCTAGCATGGCAAGATAAAGCACATGGTGAATGTGCAATTGTTCTGCTCAGGACTTCAGAGCAGCTTGATCTTTCTTCCTGCCATAAGAACTGCTCAGAAAGGAGAACTCTGCTTGTCAAGAGCACTTCTCTGAAGAGTGTTTTTCCCCCGGATTCAAATTTCCAGTGCATCATCAGAAATGAAAATAATTTCTATGCAGCAAATTAATTAATATTCAAGAATGAGATTCTGTTGTTTGCTGTACGCAAGTGAAAGAGCTGATCTTTGCTCTGAAGGACTAGCAATTAAAGCACAAAGGAAGCAAACAGCAAGTACCATGTTTTCATGATACAGGATAAATGAGCAGATAATAGAACAACTTTATTAGTCTATGCATAAGCTACTATTTCTGTTGTCAGTAGAAAGAAAGATTGATTTCAAAGCTGAATTCAGTCTGGGACCATTTATTATGATTGCCATAAATGTGACCCAATCTGGATATTTTTACCCCAAATTCAATTCCAAATCTAGGCCCAAGGTTGCAGATTCAGTCCCTGAGGAGAAACAATATCCAATAACCTGTGATTACTGCAGGTCAAAGTCTGACTGAGTATGAAAGAGCATCATAATCGCTCAGTGCAGATATATGACTGGCCTATAAAACAAAAAGGCTATGGAATAAATGCAAGATCAGATAAAGGCATTGCAGGCCATCTGAGTGGCGTTTCCTTTGCTCGTAGAGCACATGGCTTGCTCCATTGACTTCATGAGACAGGAAGCCAAGGGTTTTAAAAATCCCTAATAGGATATAAATGAAAGCAGGAGTTCTCCATGAGATCTTGTGGTGTGATGCTGGGATGTTTGGCAGTACCTGAATTGCTGCTGCTGGCAGGCACTTCACCACTTACTGTCAGTCATTAGCTGAAGGAGCTGCAGAATGCCAAAGGTCTGCAGCAGGTTGCCTGCAAGCTCCCAAAGGCAGTTATGAATCACTGCAGCTTTTAGCTTCTCTCTTTTTTTAGAGCATCACAGGCTGCAAAAGCCGCTTTGCAGAGCGGCTGGGAATCACAGGCAGCAGGAGTGTTTCTTGAGTTAAGCCTGTGCTCAGAGGGGCTTTTTTTGCTTCTCAGCAAAGCATCAGGGGTACAAATTACTTTACTTTGCTGTTGACAGCATACCTGCATGCAGTTGGTAATGTCACAAAACTCAGCACTTCTGTACTCAAGAGGGAGAGCAATAGGTAGAGCTTTAATTTTCTATGTAGCCTTTTGGGGTACAGCCTTAACAAAACTCATTTTATACTGCTGGTTGTAGCACTGAACAGCAGAGATCCCAGAATCTTTTTACACCTCATTTTGTTGCAAGTGGGAATAGATTTGCTCCTTTTATCTAGCAGCACACATCAGTCCTACAGCTGAGCTTGTCCCAGCCTCACTGACGGTACGTGCTGTGCCCGAAAGGGGTGCAGGAAGGCTGGGTTGTGCTGTGCATGCAGAGCTCTGCAGAAACATTTGAGCAGGATTAACAATCTGAATAAGGCACGAAAAGCAAGCTCCCAGATAAAACTTGGAGGCTCAGCACAACCTCTGCTGAAGCTACTGGGCGTTTTGCATGTTCAGGATCAACTGAACTCAGCTGAACTTTTTCTTTACATACCGTGCACAGCTGTGCATGGAGGTGAGTAGTAATGCAGAGAGCTAGCTATGAATTCTCTGATTCCAAGTTCAACAGCAGTGTCCTTTCGTTGTTGTCCAAACTATTTCAAACGGTTCATCTCACTCTGTGCTCTCCTTAGTAGAGTAGAAAAAAATAACCAAACCACCTACTTCTGTGTTGTAAGAACTGACTGTTCACGTTTAAAGAATCTCAAGTGCTAAATATAATATTTGCAGTTCTGCATCTCAGCTATTGGCAGATTCAATAGCTGTTTGAATACCACTAATCTCTCGGGATGCTGGCCAGGGAAGACTTCATTTGGTTTGTGTGGGAGCAGGATGCATAGCACTCCCAGAAATGGCTCTTCTAGATTTCTCCTAAATTCTCCACCTGTATAAAGGAGACGACCTATTCCTAGAGGAGTATGGAATTACAACCATCCTTCCAGGGAACACAGTCGTGTCAGTTCATTAAAATCTTCTGATTAATTTCTCCTAAGCAAGCATGTTGTGCTAGCAAACTGGGGAAGTTAATTGAGTTTGTAGGAGCACTGACTGGTGCATCACTGGTATGGATAATGTATGCAGTTTCTCTTCCAGAATGTGTTTTTCTCCTAGTTTAAGGAAAGTAAGCGTGTTGTCCTATTGATTCCCAAAGTGCCTTGTGAAATGTCTTCTTTCTCCAGGAAAACTGTGCAAGGGCAGATTTTTGTCGTGAAGTTTTAATGAGATGTTTAGAATGAAACACAACGGAAATACTAACAAACAAGGGGTTTAACAAACAAGGTCTGGATTAATGGATAAAACATGATGTTGTCACCTCCAGCTGCCTGCTTGGCATCTGCCAGAAGCACTGCCATGCTGGCAGGGACAGCAGGGCTGCAGGAGCCCGACCATCAGCTGTCCCAAATCACCTCTGTTGGGGTCACGCTGTGAACTGGGACACTTTTGTCCTGGCAAAGGCTGATTGTACAGCAGAGGAGGGAGCATGTGAGGAGCATGGATAAAACTACATCTTACAGAGCCCTACCAGATCATTAAATCTCTGCACTGTGTGCTGGAAGGAGAGGGCCCTGAGAGGCTGATATGTATTGAAGGGATTTGAGAGATCCTTTTCTAGCTTTGACCCCGTTTTTCAATACCTCTCTTCATCACAAGAGCAATGTTACTCATGCTTCCTGTCGCTGCTGTTTGATAGAGTGCAGAGGACTTCAAGTGGCACTGGAGCTGGGACCCAGGCTTCAAGTGCTATTTCAAAACTCAAATACATCGATTTTCTTTGAGAAGCAAGGACAGGGGAGGATTGGTGTTGCAGAGTGGAAACGCTTGGATGGGGCAGTTTCTGAGTTGCTATGGAGAGTCCTGCTGTGCTCTGTTGTAACAAACATGGAAATACAATGGTTATAGTCCATTCCAGTGTCGATTTATGAGAATTTTGGAGCACTTACTCCAGAGCATGTTCTTCTCCTCCATAGCTATAGTCACTTGTTGTCAACAAGTGTTCTGTAATTCTTCCTGTATTTTACTCCTGGGAATAGAACAGAATCAGGCCCTTAAATCCAATAAACATGGCAATGGGATGTGTTTCCTTTCTTTGATTTTTTTTTCTTTTGTATTTTCTTTGCCTTTTACTCTGGATTTGAAGCCGTGGCTTTGGCCTTACAGTTGTAGGTAGTTTGGATCATTCCAGCTTACTCTTAGCTTTCTGGCTCACCCCTATTTCCCTCCTGGGAGGTGAGAACTGTGTGAAAACCAAACCCACGTTTAACCAAAGGCTCAGTCAAACTGGAAATGCCCTCACACACATTTCCCTCCATTTCTCTTATGTCAGTGTTTACAGCTGTGTACCCTGTAGCAAATTAGAGCAGCTTGTAAACTAATTGCTTTATCTTACTGTGCTTGAAAAAGAGTGGTTTTCAGTGGAATTGGTTCCTCGAGCTCACATGTGATGTGGAGAGGGTGAGATACACAGCCTGTGACAGAGCAGGCTTCAATCAATGTAACGTCATTAAGTAATGACAGCTGTCTGTTTTAATGATTATTTTCTTCTGTGGATAAAGTATTAGCTGTCTAGCCCCTTCTCCTTTAAATTGTCATTTGGGGAGGAAACATTAGACATTGGCCTTCTCTACAGGAAAAGTATCTACTCAGATGATGGGAAAAATCATAAATAATTCGAGCCCAACATGCAGAATGAATAAAGCATGCTCCAACAGCTCTTAATCTATTGTTAATTCTGTGTGTCCCCATTAGGAGTGCAGCTGCATCAGGCTCTGCTGCCAGCCCATGGATTCACATCCTTGCTGGTCAGGAAGCTCCCAACCTTCATTAAAATCCACTTGTGTCCATGGATGGGAAGCCCAGGGTGTGGGAGCCTGCAGGACCTGGAGTGGCTGCTCACACTGAGAATGTCGGAGCTTTGTCATATTTGGAGAGTTTGTTTGGTCTTGTTTGCTGGCTTAGCTCTGTCAGTTTTGAAGAGCCTGAACCTGACTGCTCCTAGCAGGACAAGTTTGGTAGCTTGGTGCTTACCAGGTGTAAAACCTGGCTCCAGGTACCTGTGACGTGCTTCCAGTAGTGCTCATTTGCTCTTGTTAGATATTTTGTGAGTTCGTTTGGGGCTTTCTGAGGCCAAATCATCACAGAGGCAGTGATGTGATCAGATGTTTAATATGCTTCTCTGCCTGCTGTGAATTCTTCCGATTCTTTTTCTCAAGCTTTGTGCTTGTGCTTTTTTTTTTTCTTTAATTACATTGTTCTCATCCACACGACACATCGTGTTTTCTGCATCGTATTTTCTTCATTTTGGTGAAAATTAACATAATGTGTCTAAAAGGGTGCATCTGTGTTCATTTCTGCCGTCTAAAGACCAGTGTGCAAGGTCTGTAATTGGGAAGCAGTAGAAGTGGGGTGTAAAAATACACATGGGCAGGGGATTTCCTTGATTTCCTTGTCTAGAGCAGGCTTAGTGCCCTGGCTCACCGTGTGCTGCAGCAGGCAGCTGGAGGGGTGTAGAATGAGGGCAGTGGAAGAGAATATTTCAGTGTACAAATCTTTCCTGGGGGAAAAAATAAAAAAAAAAAAAAAAAAAAAAATATTTTTTTTTAAAAAAATTTTTTGGGGGAAAAAAAAAAAAAAAAAAAAAAAAAAAGATGTTAATGTGTTTGAAATAGTAATACATGCTTCTAAACAGCCTAGAAGCATCACACTGAGTTAGAGATGAGAAGGCAAGAGAGATACTGATGGTTTTCATTTTGAGGACTTAATACTGCACATATGAACTTTTATAGCTGTTCCACCTGAATTTGTGATGGTTAGATTATCTCTTGGCTTCAACCCAGTGCAGAATATTTTTAATACTCACTGCTATAGAGTTCAGCAACTATAATAAAATAATTACAGATGCCATTAGCAGAGTTATTGTCCCTATCTGGGTGTATTTCAATGGATAATAACCCAATAAAATTAGCACTTAACTTCTCTGCTCAGAAATGAACATGAAATGAAAGCTTATTTAACAGGTCTTACTTGACAGGATCTGAAAATTCAGAACTTATTTTCCTAAATTTCAATGCCCAATGGCATTCAGTTGAGGACACGTTTGAAAAATAGAAGAGAATCTCCACGTTTACAGACCATGCATGGGAGAAGAGAACTGAGTGGCGGAGCCCTCATCTCCAGCTCCACAAGTGGTGCAGGAAACACATCGAGTTGTCTTTATGTGTCCGTTGTGAATGGCGTGTGACTGTGCCTGCCATGGGAACAGCAGGCATGGTCACATGAGTGGCAGGTAAAAAGAGGGAGGTCTGTCTGCAGGCGTTTGCTCTCCTTCCCTACAGCTCATCTTTGAGAGAAGCTGCTCTCCAGAAGGATCCAGAAGGAAGGCAATAAATCCAAAGTGATTCTGATTGGGAAAAAGCAACAATGGAAAAGAATGAATTGGATGACAAAGCGATTGTCAGTGTTCTCCTCCAGTGTCTGTTAATTCTTCTCTGCACTGATTTTCCCTGGGGTGCTATTAGTGGGAGGACTAGAATCAGGGAGGAAGTGAAAAGAGGAGATTTCCGTTCCTCTCTCAGCTTCTTTGCGTCCTTCCCATGAGCTGTGCCCATGTTGCTGGCAGGCTCCAGGCCAGAGGTGCTGATGGCCAGCCCTCACACTCACCTCTGATCTTTAAAATTGTGGCTTTGTTTTACATGGTGTAAGTCGTAGAATTTCAATAAATGACTCTTCAATGTGAAGCCACTGACAGCAGAGATTTGTGCTGCAATGCGTTTGAGCCAGTTTCAAATTCACACTGTATTTCTCAGACAGGTTTGGGAACAGCACTGTAACCCAGATGCGTGCCCAGCGGCTGCAGAGCTGTGAGCTCCCATCAGGCGTTCCCTCCAGACGCTGCTGGGGCAGTCGGATGCCGTCTCACCTCAGCCAGTTGTCTGAGCCTTCACGTCCTTCACCCGTACGCAGCACACAAAGTCAAAACGTTTAATTCACGTGGCATCCCCTGGAAATGGGAATTGTGACAGTGAACCCAGCAAAGGTGAGAAATACCCGCTCAGGCTGTTCCTCCCACCCCCTGTGGGGCTGCCCACCTCTGTGTGGAGGCTGCTGCAGCCATTTGGGCCTTAAAAGTTTGCATGTGTGAAAAAAAGGCACCTGAACATTTACAGTTGGCTGAAATGGTGAAGAATTTCATTGTGAACGCAGGGGAAACAGAAATAAAAGGATTGAAGAAAAGATTCACTGCTCGTCAGTGGGCACAGAGGTCTGGATATTTCCAGTTTAGGAATTCCTGAAGTCCCCGCTGTGCAACCTGCATTTGTAGGTCAGAACAAAGATCTGGTCAGGTCAACGTCCTCCTATAACAGGGATGCAATGGCAGAGCAGCTCTGCCAGCAAGCAGCAGTGGATGGGGCTTTCTGAGTCCAAGCTATCATCCATTTCCAATAATGACTCTATTAATTAATACTTCTCATCCATCCCTTTATAAATAATTAAAAAAAAAAAAAAGAAGCTATTGGGAAATGATGTATAGTGGGATGTGGTGGGATGGCTTTCAGCAAGTTGCACTGTATGCAACTCTCTTCCTTCTGGCTCCCCTAGAGCTAGCAGCACTTTGGTGCCCCAGGACATGGCTGTACTGAAGTGTCAGCGTGGGCACTCTGTCCCTCTGGACACTTTGCACAGTAGTAAATGCAGTTGCTGAAATGCTCAGCTCGGTTCTAAATGGAAAATCAGTCAGACTTTCAAGGCCAGGCTGGATGTGGCTCTGGGCAGCCTGGTCTGGTGGTTGGCAACCCTGCACATAGCAGAGGTGTTGAAACTAGGTGATCATTGTGGTCCTTTTTAACCCAGGCCATTCTGTGATTCTATGATTTTAATAACAGTGTTTCTGGTAAGCAGAGAAAAATAAATGTAAGTTCTAGGTGAAGTCTTTAACTGAAGCAATCCTATTTCTGTGTTTAAGTTGTCTCTTTCTCAGCCCCATCCTTGGATATGATTCTTCACTTCAATGCAGTGTTGCTTTGTGCTACTAAGGGAATACATTCCACTTCAGAGGTGGCAAAGTGAAAATCATAAAAATATGCAGAGATGCTTCAGAATTTAAAGGACAATGAATTTGCAAGCTCTTACTAGTAAAAGGCCTCCTTTTATGGCATATATTTGTAGAAAAATATGGTGTTTTCACGTTCTAGGTTTGATACATGGGTTCTTTCCAACTGGAATAGAAAGATGGCTTCAGTCATCTGTATTTGAAGTCTGAACAGAGGAAAATGCAGATAGGAACTGGCATTGGATAAAGACAGAGAAAGTGCCTGTGTTTCCTACTGCCTTCAACATGTGACCCTGAGCAGGTCCCTGACTCTGAGGCACAGTTAATGTGTGTACTTTATCACCAAGGATGCTGTGCAAGTTATTTAATGAATGCTTGCAAAGTGATGTGCTGCATTTGAATGAAAAAGGCTGTGTAATTGCAAAGCACTGCTGTACTGTGTAATTGTGTATGTTGCTGGAAGTGTATGTACCAAGCCACTTGCTTGCTTCTTGCTGAATAGCCTATGAAAAAATGATTTTTTTAGTGCTGGAAGGAAAATCCTGTTATGGCAAAGCATAATGTGGGTACTCTGCTTTTCTGGGCAGTTATGCTTCCTTCGGTAAAACTCAGTGGTAGAAATTCTTTGCAGTACACAAAGCAGATTTTCATAATGGTGTCTTCCGGCTTGAAATAATTACTTAAGCAGAGAAAAAAACTGTGAAACTCAGTAACTGCCATCTCAGTAGCCTGGAGTAAATACCAATTCTAAGGCTGTTCCTTTGGGATCAACGCTTTGCCTCCGGAGCATCTCTGCCCCGCAGAAGGAGCGCAGTCCCTGCATGTATGACATTAGTGCTCTGTGCTGCACAGCCGTGCAGCTGCTGGCAAGGCATGCAGATGTCACTTCTGTGTCAGGCTGATTCCAAAGGAATGCCTACAACAGCAAGGGAATTGGTTGCTTCATCTTGGTCGCAGCATCCCCCAACACCTGTCCCTCCCTGTGCCATCACTGTCTCAGGGACGATTCCTTCTCTGGTGGCTGGGTCCTGAAGTACTCACCTGCAGCTCCAGCTGGGGACTTGTCCTTCTGCACGTGTCAATAAAACCGTATTTTGAGCTGTTTGCACTGGAACCCATGAACTGCAGCAGTGCAGAGAAGCAGTGGTTCAGCTGTCCCTTTTGCTGCTGGATTTTCTCCAAAGTGTCCGCCTTCGTGCAAAGCACTTACACTTCAGAACTTCACTACATGCACGAATATGCAGCAACTAAAAATATCCGGGCTTTAGAATGTAACTAAAAGCACTGGGAAGGTCCAGGAGTGGTGCACGCACATATGCATATGGCTGAGAACTCCTACAGCACTGCGCAGCAGCCCTGGGACCAGAACACACCGAGCAGCCCCTTCATGGGCTCCAGGCCTCGCAGCATTATAGTGCATGGCCAGAGCCTGAGGGGGAGAGTGCCAGAAAGCTGGCTGGTGGGAAGGCAGGCGCTTCAGCCCGCTTGCCTCACTGAAACAGGCACTGAAGCTTTGTTTCTTCCGTGAGGATATAAATCTGGAAAAGCATTGCAGATTTGTTCTTTCAGCATGTGGAGCTCATTTTTTAGGCCAACTGAACAAAGTCTGTGTCTAGAGAGCTCAAGAAAGAGGAACAAAAGTAAACTATAAATATTCAGCTCTTGATTTGGGGTTTTAATAAATTATGAGCTCTGGGAGAAGCGTTTTTTCTTTCAAATATCAAACGACTTGATTCATTTTATAATTTGGTTATATAGTGCTTGTCACCTTCCATCTGGATACAATACAACATCTTTGGCAGCACTTCAAGATGAGAAATCCCAAAGGAACAAAGTCCAAGGGTCTAATGAGAAGCAACCACTCCCTTGTGGATGCTGAAGGATGTGTCCTATCCTCTGCACCCGTATCTGTATCTGTACAGACACAGACGTGGCTATAAATAAAGCCTCTGCACAGGAGGGTCTGATCTCAGACACGATGTTCAGAGATCACTTGACCTATTTAAAAGCCGCTTCTGAGCCTGGTGGCGGTGAGGACGTGCTCTGCAGCCCTGTGGTGTGGGGTCTGTGTGCAGTCCTGAGCCACTGGGGTTCCTGCAGGGACAGAACACAGCGTGATCCAGGAGGATGGCGTGATCCAGGAGCGCAGCACGATCCAGTAGCGTGGCACGATGTTGGAGCACAGGGAGATCCAGGAGCACAGCGTGTGCCTGCGTACTGAGGTGCCCAGCAGCATCGTGGGAGGTGGGGCCTGGGGCCAGCGTTGGCTGGAAACCTTGAGAAGTGCAGAGCTGCTCTAGGGATGTTACAGTGGAACCCAGGCTGACTCAGGGCAGTGTACATTTTTAGCGTTTCAATGTATTTATGTTTATCAAAAAACACATCTGGCTCTATGCTGTATCTTACTGCACCACCTGAGTGTGTCCAATTCAGCAGGCAGTAGAACAGCTGGGATTCATTGTTGGCTCATACTGTTAGGACAAACAAGAAACGATTATTCCACCAACTTAAAAACTGTCCGGTGGTTTTATAAATCTACTGAGGAGATATTCTGGATGGATGAAAACACGACAGGGCTGAGCTTGCTCTGAGTTGTGGAGCATTCACCCTGTGCAATAGGAACTCAGCCTAGAAGTGAAATACACAGTGGGCTGGGGCAAAAACCCTGGATTCCAGCACAGCACTGTTACTTGAAGCAAGAAGAGCTCAGCCCAATAATTTGCACCAAAGGCAAAACACCCTTAAGCAGAGTGACTGCTGAAGTACCTGAACTGAAATCACTGTGTAATACTGGGGTGGTAAAACGTGCCTTCACCCTGTGAGCTCGGAGCTGCAGGAGAAGAGCAGCTTTGGCTGAGGAAACATCTCAGAATGTAGGTGGGTGCTGGCTCCCAGAAAGAATTAGAAATAAGCTGTGCAGTGCATGAAGCCACCTAACACAACAGGCTGTCATTGCTGGCCTCAGGTTTCCTGGAGGAAGCCTTGGTTTTTGCAAAAGTAATTGGAATCAAATTTGTAGATTTTTTATGTTTTCTTGAGGGACTGTATCTTAAATCCTTCTTCAAGCTGCAGATTTAAGGAAGAGATAAGATCATTGTCTTCTGTACAAAAAGCTCCAAGCACGTTTCCAGGAGAAGAGCATTAGCTGGGCAGATGTTCTCCAGCCTCCCTTGGTTGCAGTAGGAAGTGCTGCTGCACTCAGGCAGTGCTGTGCAGCCCCGACCTGCTGGAGTGGTGCAGGTATGGAATGGGGCAATGGCTTCCATTTCCTTGGACGAAAAGATCCTTTGGAAAGAAAATCCACCCAGTAAACCTAAGCAGACACTGCTCCTCCAGAGATATTTCACTGGGGCAGTGAAATACTGTCACTGTGACAGAGCAATAGCTGCTGCATTCTCTTCCAAAGCCACATGTAAAGTTTACAATCACAGAATCACAGAATGGCCAGGGTTGGAAGGGATCATGAATCTCCAATCCCCCTGCCACAGGCAGGGCCACCAACCTCCCCATTTAATGCTAGACCAGGCTGCCCAGGGCCCCATCCAACCTGGCCTTGAACACCTCCAGGGACGGAGCATCCACAACCCCTCTGGGCAGCTGTTCCAGCACCTCACCACTCTCTCTGTAAAGAATTTCCCCCTGACATCCAACCTAAATCTTTGCTCCCTAATACAACCTACATCAAACTTATTCTCTTACTTAGAGCCAATTGTTTCCATTCACTATTTTCCAGAATTCTCACAACCCCAGGCTGGGAATATTTACTAGCACGGGGGTTTAGAACCAAGATATTCTTCCATTTTGCTCCAGCTGCACACAGCAGTGCTTGTATATGCCATACAGGGCTGTGTGCCTGCTGCTCTCACAGGCAGCCCTGCAGCACCCGCAGGAGATGGAGGCAGGGCACTGCAAGGCACAGCTTGGCTCAAGATCTGAGCCCATGCCAGAGCTGAGCTCTATCTCTTACCTCTGTCTTCAAATCCTCAGCAAAGGAGCTTCTTTTTCACATATCAGAATTGTGCTGCTTGTCTGAGGGCACGAGCATTGTGCTGAACACTGCGGCTGTGATGCAGGAATTGGCTCCGTCGGTCCAAAGCCATGCAGCCATGTCTCACCTGGAACAAAGGAACTTTGGTTAGGATCTGTGGCCAAGTGATCCAGGAGAGGGGACATGGTTGGGCTCAGCTGGTAGGTTCTGCCCTGCAGGCTTCTGATTTCAAGAAGTTGGCTCAGTGTGTGCTGTCAATTCTTTGTTACAAGTGGAGCTCCTGTTCCTGTGTGCCTTTTCCTTTGGATGCAGTGTGCCAAGCATCATCCTGGATCACAGCCTTCATCACACTTAAATTCCCCAATTCTCCCAGCAAATTCCCTTTACAAGATACTTGAACTGTCGCATTTTCTACAAGTGCTGTTTGTTACTAACATGTTAAACTGGAAGACTTCAACTTTGAACAAACTCCTAGCTGATAAACATTGCTTTCAAAACCCGTGTAGCTGCGCAGGCTCCGTAAAGCTCCCTGCTCACAGCATCCTCTAGGAAATATATTCTGTGGTCGTTTAGAGGGCTTTTCCTTTTTGCTTCAGGAAACGTGACGAAGGTCTCGGGGCTCGAACCCGTGTCCGTGCCGCCGCCGCCCGCACGCCTCTGCCGCCCCCTGCTGGCCGCAGAGAGCCGGGAGTTGGGAGCCGGGAGCGGAGCGGGGCTGCGAGGCGGCGGTCCGGAGCGGCGCTGCGGTGCTCGGCGCGCTCCGAGGAAAGGTTGGCGAGATGGGCTTCGCTGCGTCGGCACATCTGAGCCGCTTCCCAGCAACGAGAGGGCAAAGAGAACGCGGGAGGAAATATGTTCAACACCGAAGCTGTGCCAAGTATCCGAGTGTCCAAGTCCTCCCCACGTTAGAAGGGGCATTTTCAGGCAGCGTGCATCCGCCAGGACAGTCTGTGTAGGAAAACAACGTTTCTCTGGTGAGTTCAGAATGAGTTTGGTAACTTCAGGTTAAGAGACTTTCTCATTTCTTTACCTTAGCACTCACCTGTAGGGGAGGGGACGTGGCATCCTTTCCTCCAGGCTCCACTTACTGACATTTCAGGCTTTCTCAAATAGATTCAGAAATTCCAACAGATAACTTTTTGCTCCAAAATGAATTCCTCCTGGCACTGCATAGTTATTACACCATCAGCCCCGGGCACTTCTAGGTAGGAAAACAAATAACTACTTAATTAATGTATTAATTAAACATAAATGGGACTTTAGCACTAACAGCACTGTACACATCAGCACAATTTGACAGGGAACATTTTCCCCCAATAAAAACCATCCTATTAATTCAACCTGCTACTTGAAGTAGGAGATTTCAGTTTACCTTAAAAGGTTATTAAATACTAATGAGAACTCTAATACTGGGCATCTCTTTAAGAGGGTTTCTTTAAAAAACAAACAAACAAAAAAAAACCAACAAAAAACATTTTGGAGTTAAAATAGTATGTGAGTAATGTGAATTGGATAAATACTACAGAGAAAAACGCTGACAGTTTCTGGATCATTGGCTCTCAGGTAGGATGGTGACTGCGTGGGGCTTTGCTGGTGCACTGTCACCCGTGGGAGAAGCATTGGTGAATGATGGGGCCCATCGCCAGATTTCTCTCTCTCGTGCCAGCATTTAAAACATGAAGTGTGCCAGTATGCACGTGCATGCACAGAAATAAATGAGTATCGAGAACAAGCCGTACAAGGGCTGCAACACGGAAGTTTCAAAACCTTTGTGGTGGCTCTCACCTCCCACCCATCCATCACAGAATGGCACAACACAAACTCACCTCCAGGCCATCTCCATCCTCTCTTGATGAAGCTGTTAATGCTCTTCACAGGCACAAAATAATAATAATAATAAAACCGTAATTGCAATATTATTTTCTTTTCCATGGGCTGCTGTAGATCTCCTCTGGGTACTCTTCTCTTTGATAACTTGGGTCATATTCTGGCTTTATTTACTCCTACTCTCATATTTTCGTGCCTTTCTCCTCTCAGCGCTGCCTCAGCTCCTCTCTGCAGACCTGCTGAGCACTGACCTGCATGGTGTGAGCAGTGCTGCTGGTGCCTGCTTCCCTGTTTCCATCCCATCTGCAGGTTTGTGGTAGGAACCTCACGGCTGTTTCACTCTTTAGCACAACCCTTCTCTATAGAGAAAACCAATTCCCAGCATATTCTTTGCTGCATCTGACAGCATTTAGGTCTCTTGGAGAAAGAGTTCCTTCTGTCTAAGAGCTGTTTATTTTTATATTAGATGACTGGGAAAGTCTGAGCTGATGGGGAGCAACCAGCCCAGGGCAGGGGGTTGGAACTGCATGGCTGTAAGGTCCCTTCCAAACCAAACCATTCTTTGATTCTCTGATTCCATGAAGACTGCAAGCTCTTTTTCAGATCCCATTTTCTATCCTGCCCAGTGCCTGCTGGGCATTCAGATGGGTTTAAATCCCTGTTGGTGCCTTCTGAAGTACGGATGTGCTAAGATACAGAGTATCGTCATTGTGCACACTAACTGTTTGTATGGATGCCATTGCTTGTGGCCAAAACAGTAAAACCTTCTTCTCCCCAGAAGCTGGAAGAGAGATGGCCCTTACAAAGCATGACTGTGTTTGATGTTGATTTTACAAACTTGAGGTGAACTGAGCAGCTTTGAAAGAGGTTCTCCTTCCTGCGTCACTGGGCTCACCATGAAAAGCCTGTGCTGGGTTAGAGCCCTTCTCTCTCTGCAGGATGTCTTGGGAGGCACATGGCACCCACTGCCTGCTGGTTGAGTTCAGTGCCAGCACCAGCCCTGGAGGGGGGACAGAGCTGCTGGCTGCTCTGCTGGAGCTGTCAGATGAAGGGGAGCAAAACGCCAGCACTAAGGACCAAGTGTGTCCATGTGGTTGCACATTAAAAGCCAGGCACTTTGTGGGATCAGAGCACAGAAACCATCCACGCTCATGTGATGCCACTGCCCGGCATTAACCAAGTTTAAGGTAGCAGTTACTGTAATGTTCCTCTGAAAACAGCTTCCTTGTGGACACAGCATTACAGAAAATCTCTTTCCATCAGAGCTGTTGTGTTTCAGTGAGGTGTATGCACTGCAGGCCGAGATGAGCAGCAGAACCTCGGGTCTGCTGTGACCCTCTGCCATAGCGCCTGGGGGAGGAAAAGAGGCGAGAACGGTCTGAGGAGGGCTGAGAGCAGGACTGGTTTGTCACAGCTGCCCTCTTTGGCTTTAAAGAAGTGCGAAAGGTTGTAACAACAGTTCCTCACCTGAAACATTTCTCTCCGGTGTTTGTGTGTAGGTGCTCTGCTATCCTTGGCTGGGGATCTAAGTGTCATGGTGTATCTGGAGTAATATTTAAAATTAAAATGGAGTAACTCACATTTTTAAACTGATCTTTTTTTCACTGTGCATCTTGACAACTGGCTGCTGTGTCTTTCTGACGAAACAACCAACCCAATATACAATCCCACACGACTGAATGTCATCAAAATTCTTCTAAAACAGATGTTCTAGGGATAGTGGACAAGTAATGCTTTGGGGAATTGATAGTTTTCACAGATATTTCACATAAAGCCCACCCCGCTTACCTGCTCGAGGGAAGGGAATCTCTTCCCCCAGCCGCTCCGGGCACTGGTGATTAGCAGAACAAAGGTAAGAGTCAGCAGGCGTATTTAGGAAAGGAAGAAGATTGAAAAGGCGCGCACGGCGATGCTGAGTGCTTTGGCAATGGCAGCCATTAGGTCAGATGCTGCCCGGAGCGGAGGCCGTGCTGTGCTGCTGCCGCCTGCATCGCGCTCTGAGCAACGCTGTGCTCTTGGCAAAACGCGTAGACGTGCCTCGGCCACTGACGTTTGAGATACGACAGACGGAATTGAGCCTTTTGTAACGTAGATTTATCTTTTGGAGCTTTGGGAAAATTACAGATTTAGAGCAGAGATCTCTCATAAATTTCCCGATTCGTTGAAGTCAGTGCCGTGCTGAGCTGCGAGGCCGGCAAAGGTGAGGAGCCAGCTTACCTCGGAGGGTTACATCACTGCCTCTTGTGTCATCCAGTCATCAGTCTTAAAATACAATGCGTTAAATGCCAGCAATCCCAAACTGGAGCACGGATCTCACTGGCACTCGCCACAGCCCATGGCCCTACGGGGGTTCTGCCCTCCGTGTTCAGAACCTGCTGGTGTGCAGAACCTCTGCTTGGTGCTGTTTGGGAATGGGGAGCCTGGCAAACACTGACAGCGCAAAGAATTCATTCTTGCAGTGACAGAAACAAAACTGCAGGAAACAAAACTGCTGCCCACAAAACTGAGATGATTATGTTAGACATCGCCAGGTTTTTGGCAGTAAATTCATGTTGTCCTATCACAGTAATTCTTGGGAAATGTGGATCAGTCCATAGCTCTGGCTAAATTGCATGAGTGTGGGGTTTTGTTTTGGTGGGACTAGAAAGTATCAGATTTGCAATTCAGCAATCACTTTTGCATTGTTAACTCTTAATGTCAAGCGAATAGGACACAGGGGAATGGTCTTAAACTGAGACAGGGGAGCTTTAGGTTGGATATTAGGAGGAAGTTTTTCACCCAGAGGACAGAGCACTGGAACACATTGCCCAGGGAGGCTGTGGATGCCCCATCCCTGGAGGCATTCAAGGCCAGGCTGCTCTGCTGGTTGGTGACCCTGCACATTGCAGGGGGTTGGAACTGGATGAGCATTGTGCTCCTTTTCCCAGGCCATTCTATGATTCTATGACTTTTGTACTGAACCCTGAGTGCTGACCCTCCAAGTCCTTGGTTCACAGTGGGCCCAGCGATGTGCTGCACCTCTCACTTCAGGATGTGCATGGTGCAGCAGTGGGTGAGCAGAATGCATCGCCCTGCTTCGTGTTTCAGGACCTGTGTGCTGCTGTAGGTTTCAGGAAAAGCATCCAACTTCATAACATAGCTGCAGTTGGAAAAAGGTTCAGGAAGCACCAGCAGCTCAAATTTACAGAACTGGAGCAGTGAATGAGCAGGGTATTTGGCTGGCTGAGTGAACTTGCATCAGATTTTGCTTTTTCAACAAAGCAATTGAAAAGAGTTTTCATTCTTTTTGGCTGTTATTTTTCCAGAATGTGCCTGCCAGGGTAATTGTCTGTATGAGGAGAGATAAGATCTGTTTTGCAAACAGAAGTATAATGAAGTTCTAATATCTGGCATTTCCACAGCAATACCCTGGAATCCCCATAAGATAAAACACACAGTCAGGAAGAACAACAGACATCTCCTGCACTGTCACCACGGAGTCTCTGGCTTCAGTGCCTTTGTGCAGTTTAAAAAAAAGAAAAGGAATTGAGGTGTCAGATTATAATTATCTATGATGGCAACACAATGCTCATAATGAGAACACAATGCTCTTTGGACTTCGACCCAGTGTAGCACCTGCCTCCTTCTCTGCTATTGGAGTTACAAATAGTGCACGACCCGGAAGAGCACAGAGGCTGCATTCCCAGCAGTGCCACCCCAGTGCCACCCTGTGAGCCATCTGAAGGCCCTGTGTCACAGCACAGTGTGGGTTGGGCCCACGCCAGCTCCTGTGCAGGAGTTATTTTTTGCTTTGACAACAGGAAGTCTGAGACGAGGCATTTCCCACTCTTGTTCCAGCATTACATGAACGGCCTTAAAGAAGTGTTTTGGAGAGGTAAACACAAAGGCATTGCTGACAAAGGAATGGTTTTTAACAACGCTCCTGTCCTCTCCAAGCTCAGCTCTGTAAAACCTTGCTACAAAGCACTTTGGAAAGGACATTGAAATGATGCAGACATCGCCTGAGTTTTTGATAGGTCCTCTGCAGAGAGGTGATGTTCATCTGAAAGATCTTTAATTTGCATCACATGGGAAGTGGGGGCAAAGAAAAGCTGAATGCCCTCACTGGAGCCATACAGCACTCCAGGTGGCTTCTTGACTCTCACCCCAGATGTGGCCCCAAGCCACATGCCAGGTAGGAATGCCTTCAGGATTGTCATACTGATCTCATCACTAGCATCTCACTCACTGCTTTTTATCTCTTATTATGCACTGACATAATTATCCTTCATTACGTAGAGTGCGTGCTGTGCACACCTAGACAGGAAAATAAAATACCCAGTGTGGCTGGGGCATGCTTTATTCTGTCCAGAGGTAAAATTTAGCCACCATCATCCCTTTTTAACTATTGTGTGTAATAGAAACCAACTGGGGCATTGGGTTTTCTTTTTTGTGATAGAACTGCCCTGGTGTTGTGGTTTGCAGTTCATCCACGAAGCTACAAATCATGTTCATGTCTGCTCACTTCTGTTCTACCATTTTCTCCAATATTAAAGCATCTTCTGAAATAGATGTGATAAAATTTCTATCACTAAAGCTCTGTGCTTGGTTGAAGGCTCTTTCCTATGCCATCTACCTGTATCCTCCTTTGCGAGGATATCAATAGACAAAATATACCATCCTAAGCAATCT
>NW_024884855.1:3569223-3630598 GCF_019232065.1 Centrocercus urophasianus | reverse complement strand
GGAGAGGAGAGGAGAGGAGAGGAGAGGAGAGGAGAGGAGAGGAGAGGAGATTAATGCAGTAGTGCAGCACTGTTCAGACAGGTCCACCCACCATAAGAGGCCCCATCTCACCTGCACAACGTGGCAGTTGGAGCTGGCAGTACACCAGGATCCCTGGCACAAGCTCAGTGCCCGGAGGCTCCCACATGGTGCTCCTGGTGCTGTTATCACCAGCACTTCTAACCGTACCCTTCCTGATAGACCACGTGCAATTAGCTTTATTTGTGCAAATGAGGAGTAGAGCTGTACCTTTGCTCTGAGGAATCACAGGGCTGCAGGCTGTGTGCTCCCAGCTCTGTGCTTCCTGCTCACAAACAGTTCCCATGTCTGATGCCAGTAGCCTTCTGCTGGCCTACATACAGTCCCTCCAGATAACCAAGGCATTTGATGACAGGAGTTTTATCTGACCAAATCTGTAGAGTGCTGTAGAGTGCTATCAATACAAGCCTTTGTAGCATCTTGGTCTTTCTTTAAGATTTTCTCCTTTCATCTTACCTACTGGAGTCAACCTGAAAAAGAAATGGTTCCTGGTGTAGCCTAACCCTCCATCGTACCAGCCGAGGGTGTGAGCCTGTATGTTTGATACTGCTCACAAAAGGAAATTCTCTGTTGCCAAGAGCTGGCTTTCCCATTTAATTCAGCCTTCCATCCTGCTGCCAAGGGAGTGAGTGTCAGATTCCTTTGGATTTTGTTGCATGAATGATTAGATCATGCTGGTTTGAAAACTTACTAAAAAAAGGAGACGAGGCTATGTTCTCATCTGCTGGTATTGTTCTAAGCAAGTTGATACGTTCCACAAATAAAAATGTTCTTTGTTTTATGCATAACAGCAAAAGACGTTGGGAGGCTGAAGTTCTCCAGAAAATCCCACAGGAATTTCAGCCCAGTGCTGTGATCTGGCCCAAACACAGTATTGCTGCTAGGAAAAAAAGATCTCCATTGTCTCCTAGCTGTTGATGTTTGACTGAAGTCTAATTTGAGACCTCCACTTCCATTCCCAGTGGTCACCTCTGGGCCACGTCTGAGCTGCCAGGGAGCTCACAGTCAGGAGGAACTCGCCTGCAGAACGTTCAGCTCTGAACAGTGCTCACACGGGATCAGAACTCCTTTGCTCATTCATACTGCTTTAAAGAACCCTCACTCCTGGTGACTGCTCTCCCTCCCCATGAGGCAGGACAGCCTGCAGCCCACTGTCTGCTTGTAACCTGTGCAACCTGACAGGCTCACCACTGGCAGCATATGTGTGTGCCAGGAGTGGGATGCTTCGTGACCAATTCATATTTTGATAGTGCTGTATTTTATGTGCTACAGATCAGGCTTTGGCACCATCAGAAAAGTTCTAGTCAAACATTTTTTGTGGGAGGCAGAATAGGAGGCAAATGGGATCACTATTTTCCCCTCTTTTGGTCAAAGGAATGAAAACCATTCAAATATCCATTTCTCCTCTAAGAGCCTTGCAAAGCTGAGCAATGTTAGCACAGTTGAACAACAGCGTTGTATTACAACTTCCTGTAGCAGTTAGCCATAAGCTTCTTGGGACACAGAATTGCTACATGCATTCAGAGTTTTACATAGCTAAAACAAAGCCAGAGGAGTTGAAAGTTGAACTTGTTGCTACAGACCATTCCCATCACCTCCTGCAAACTCTTTAACTATCATTTACTGCTGAGGTTTGCATCCTAGTATTTCACCAGAGCCTCCTCATAAAGCAGGACAGTCCTTTTTTCTCTTCCCTCTGAAAAATGTCTCAGGCTTTGGGCTTTAAGAATAGAGGCAGAAGGTGAACGAGCTGTTGCCTAAGGACCTCATATATTGACACTGTGCCAGAATTAATGGAGGTTTAAACCAAAATGAAAAGCAAACAACCTTAGGCAACCCAAGGTGACAATGGTAGGGAAAAATGTATGTTTTGGGAACTGCTAAATATTTCTGAGCCGCTGTCAAGCTACAGGCTTTGCTTTCCATTGACTTATGACACTGGGCTTTATTGCTCTTGGCATCAGGATGACACAGATTCTCCCAGGCATCTGATAACTAGGGAGAATCCATCTCTGTGCACATGACCTTGCATGCACTGCATACCTTACATATGTGGTCTTGCAAGCTGTGATACTATCCTTCCTGAATAACTGCAGTAGATCTCAAGATAGAAATAACAACCAAATGTTGCACAGAAACTTTGGCTACATCTACGTGCATTGCTTAGAAGTTTGTCACATTTATCATGTTTGGGGGTTGTCACGGTGATACTCTGGGCTTTACACCAAGCTCTAATTCTGGGTCTACTACATGTTGGTTTTGCCCAGGCAGTGCATCTCAGTTTGCCCCAGTATCCATCACCTTACCTTGGGATCAGCCATGCATTTGGACTGCAGTCCATTGAGTGATGATGACCACCTGAGGAAACCCACGCCTGTTGTTTTACATGGCAGACCTCATCTGGGGCAGCTTAATGCAACCACACATCAAGATAAGCTTATACCTTTGAAGACAAGTCAAAATCTTCAAAATCTGTCATGAGAACCCCTTGGTGTAAGCTTACCCTCGTTGCTCTGTCTGTCCTCTGCAAGTTCCTCCCAGCAGTAGCTTAAAATGACTCCTGATGGGGAACATCCACCACTTCAGCATGCATCTTTAAAAATAACTACTCATTTAGTATTGGTAGCAGAACAGACGCCTTTTTCCAAAAGAACAAGGTAACACTTTCAAGAATCTAGTTCTCAGGCTTGGAGTGTACCTGGAATACACATTTGCTCTGACAAACCAAAGTCTCTGAGTGTGTTTTTCCCACATGAAGGGTTATTTGTTAAGAAATATACTCCCAGAATCCTTAATCACCCTAAACTCAAGCTGTAGAATTGAGTGGCTTTTCCAATTTATGTTTTTCCACAAGTAGAAGCGCCGATGCCTGGATGTTTGCTGTTCAAAAGGTTCTCACCTCCACTCTGGCAAGAGTTCAAGTAGCTACATTTATAGTTACTTTCATCTTTTATTTGCTTCTTGCCTCTCCCTTTTCAACTCTTTTAGAGTAAGGTCAGCATCACCACAGAGAATACTTTCCACACTGTTTTGTTGTTCTCTATTTCTTTAAGTTGTGGCCACCTATAGCAGTTTGGACCTGGTCTGAACTTTGGTTCAGCCTCAGGACCATTTACTGAGCAGCCAGAAAGAGCGCATAAATTAAAAGTCACTTTCATGAAAGAGGAAAAATTATTCTCTTTAAAATTCACATTAATGTTTTATTTTCAGGGATGATTTGAAAATTCCCCTTACAAGAGAGACCCAGAACTTTTCCCAGCTGTGAAGCAGTGAAATATAGTATGATAGAGATGCCAAGATATCTTAGGATGCACAATACTTGAGGCTCCATCTCCTAGGATGCAGTCAGTGAGCTTTCCAGGTACGTTATCACTTTGATGCCCTTAAATTCTCACTGCTACCGAAGTTTGATAACAGTGTCCAACAAGAAGGCTTCTGGACTGCACAGCGTGTTCTCCTGTGGGAACCCACCAGTACTGCTGCTCCTGCACCAAGCCCTGATCTGTCAGCAAACCACGCTTCTTTTAGAGTCCTACATGCTGGAAAGCAGATTTAGCTTCATTATCATCTCCTATGAAACAGGGTGACTCAGGCCAGGGAAGAAGTAGGTCGTATTAGAGAGGCTAACAAGATTATGACCAGTTCAGTAGGACACCCAGAAGGCCACGGATTTCTCCCATGGTGCAGCTGACAAATGCCCTGCAGCATATTTGTAAGTGTCCCTAATTCAAAGGCAACTCTCAAACTGTTGTTCCTTGGGTGCACACCTGCTGCCACCTTGAATAATGAAAAGAACGGACAATCTCATAACGGGGTCCAGAGAGTCGACAGAAAGACAGCACCAAATGATTCACATTTCACCCTTTCCTCATCTCTTCATTCTTCACTTGCAGCCCCCGGTGTCCCCACTGGGAGCTGTACACGCGGGACGCAGGGCTGGGCACAGACCGCAGTCCCTACCCTAAATCTTCATCAGCTGTCATCACAGCAGCAATTACATCCTCTCCACCGCCTCTAGAGGGAACAGCAATCGTGAGTCTCTAGCAGGGAGGCAGGCTGAACACTGCTATTTCAGTCTCCTAAAAGCTTTAAAATTTCCTTAGCAACCCTGCACAAAAAACTGCCCATCAGTGCAGCCAGCCGGCAGACCTGAGACTGGTGAGACAGCAGTTTAGCAGCGCTTTGCCAGATTCATCCCACTCCAAACATATTCATAGCAGTCTCATGGAAGTCCCAGGACTGCTTTGGCAGCAATTGTGCAGGATAAATAAAGCTCCCATTGTTGCAGATGACTCTGCTTTCAATTGCATGGGAATCCAGGGCAGCAGAGACTTTGACTGATAAAGGTTAGCACATTTGTGCTGTTTTCTAGTAACACAGGGCTGGAACCAATGCACTAAATAGCACCTTTTTGGAATTTGTTTTTGGGCTGCTATCAGCATTTTTAAGCACTTAAGCCTGCACGATGATTTTTAGTTTTTGTGTAACTGTGCTGCCATTTGAACAAGCATGAGTTAATGTATTCTCAGCCAGAGATACATCTGGATCTCCACATAAATAAGGAGGGAGTGTTTGCCTCAAAAATCTTTGGGGAGGAGGTCATTATATCATGGGAGCATATATATCACATCAAGTAGAAGAAACAGTGCTCTTTTTGTTCTGTGCTGTGATAGAAACTTTCTATCACTGAGGATGAACCACGCAGGTTCACTCAAAACAGTCCTGGACGTGACCTCTGCAAGTATTCCTGAAAAATGACAGAATTTCCCCAGCTATAAATATTTCATCTGTAGGAATAATGCGTCCTGATGCCTCTCCTTGCATGCTGCCTTAACATTGCAATAGATTTATTTGTCCCTGCATCGATTTGCTGAACTGAACTTACTGCTTCTGAGTATACAGCATGTACAGAATAGAGACATAACCTGTTCAAAGACAAAAAACAGTGCGTCTCTATTTACTTAACCATCTTCTTAAACTTGTCTAGAAAGAGCATGCAACTTTCCTGAACCAGAAATTTCCCCACAGTAGATAGCTGAGTAATTAGTGGTGTTATTGAAAATTTAACTCCAGGAATTTGGTCTGCCTGTGCAGCATATGGGGTTTTTTTGAACCTAATCATGGCTCTGAAGGCAGTTTATATAAATTAGCCTCAGGATGGTAATATGATAGCAGCCGAGCTTGTTTATAACACAGACTTCTACATGGTGCAAAGTCTGAGTTTGATGGTTTATAGCAGCAATGAAAGGCATGCCTCTGCCATGCCCTTTGATTGTTCGACTGATCCAAACCATTGAACGTTGCAAAAAGAAACCAATCCACAACCATTTTATCTTCAACTCACTGTGTTACAGCCTGTAGAACTGGGGGAGGAAAGGTATATCATAAAGTTAAGGCATTCGGCTTTTCAGAAGTTTACCCTCCTTCACATAGGTCAATATCAGTGTAAAAGCATACTGGAGTTTCCCTGTGCCAGCACAGTAACACAGCTCACAGGGCATCCTGAAAGGACAGTGCTTTACATCAGAGCCCGGCCACACAACAGCTCATGGCTGTGTGCCTGCTGCCAGCCAGCTGGACAGTCTGCTTTCAGACAGGAGGCAAAAAGTGGCACTGGGACTGCGAGTGAGTTGTTTGTGTTCCCATTGCTCTGCACACCAGTCTCGATCTGCTGCAATGTGGGTGTCTCTCCTGTGCGGTATTATTCAAGCCATTGGAAAGCTCTGGGGCCCCGGGGCCAAATGTGTGTGCACCTGATAGGGGAGGCGCTTCTGTGGGAGCTGGGTTGAAGGGTGAAGTTTGGGCTGGGCCATGGTGTATGGATGGGACTTTGGGGGGCAGTCGGACAAGAAGGGCCCAGGGCAGAGCAGGGATGAGGAGCACATGTGGCTGTGTTGGATGTGCTGAGTCGCTCAGAGGGGTAAATCAGGGCCAGCCATGGGTCGGTGCTGATGTGCACTGCAGACCAAGGCTTTGGGGGAGCTTGTCCCCACAGCCCGTAGCAGCACTCTGGAGTCGCAGTCTGAGGGCAGATCTTGGTTCTGTGAAAGCAGAGCGAACTTCTCCTCAGGGAAGGCAGCAGAAGGGCAGGTGGGACGTGGGCCTCCCTCCACACAGCCAGCACCGTGCAGGAGCACAGCTCGGAGTGCTGTGTTCAGGGCAGCTCCGTGCCCAGAGCAGAGGGCACATGTGGGCACTGCCATGGATCATCACAGGTAACGCTGCCTGTGCAACCTGTGGCTCGTCCAAGCAATACGAGTGACCAGGAGCTGCTGTGCAATGAGCATCCCTGCGTTTCATCGCTCGTTGGCAGTGCAGGCCGGGTTTATGGCCGCCATAAAGCTGCACAGAAGGTCACCTGACTGCTGGATTACTACAGACGTGCTTTATGGCTTTTTGTTTTCCATTGCGCCCCTCCAGGAACACAGTGTCACCTGAGATCTGCAAATGCGTACAGTATACTGCATTAACAGACTCCAGTAGGCTGCACTGACATACACGTACTGCCTTCATTGCACTGCTCAGTTTTACAGCAGTCAGGGATTTACCTTTCAAAGCCCACGGCGTGTTAGCAGTGCTACTTTCATAGCGTTGCTATCAGGTGATGCTGCAGCTCATCATGTGGGAGGGAGGTGTGCTCTCACCCGTTTGCTGCCCCACGCCGTCCCCGCTGGATGAGATTCTGTTGGCAGATGAGCAGCTGTGTGCCCACATCTGGGACCTGCTCCAGAGAGCACTCTGTGGAAGAGCAGGACATCGAGGTGATATCCCAAGGGGTCTTTTGGATCCCTTTAGCAGTTTCCAGTATCTTCCTCTATCCTCAGTTTTGTGTGTATATGTTTGGTGACCAAATTACTGCCTTTCCTACCCTCTCTCAACACCACTGACTGTAGCAGAGTAGCTACAGTGATGTATTGTCCTGTTCGGGATTCAACAACGTAAAATTGAGGAACTGATTTTAAAAGCTTAGAGAGAAATTAGAAATTAGAATTGTCATTGTGGTGCTGACCTCTTTTATTAGAGAAGGGTGCAGATCTCACGGCTCTTTTTTTTTCCTCTTACCTCCCTACCATATCCCTCTGTTCTCAAAGTAGCTGGCATTTCTTCCTGCACATCAGCAATGTTCTAAGGGAGTGATAAAACCTGGCAGCAAACTGTCTTAGGAGTGCTAGTCTGAATTTGTGCATTTTCAACTCCAGATGCAGGGCAGAACCATTTTGCCTTTCTGATGCAAGGTTCCTAATCTCACTCTGTAACAAAGTGAGATTACCTGCAGGTTGCTCTTATCCTTTTGTGTCTCTTTCACCTACTTGCCTTTTTTTTCCTACTTCCCAGATTAAAACATTAAAGCTATCCAGTCCTTCAAGGAAAAATTCTAATTTCCCCAAAGAAGAGCCGTAGTTACTTGACATGCCTCATTTCTTGGGAACCATTCCTGCAGGACATCTGCAATAGTTAAACATTTTTGTTTCTAGCATAAGGATTAAAGAATTGTCCCAAGCAGCCGAGCCAACACCAAGCTGCTGACTGCAAAACATCACGGAAACGCATTCCATTTGTAACATCCTCATTCAAGTGTCTTTTGCGTAGTAAAAGCATTTTGCAACACATACGGGCCACCAGTTTATTCATGTCATTGTTTAATGAAGAAATGCCATACTTGAGCATCTAGTAAAGGACAGATTTCTTTAAATGTCACCAAATGTACTGTTTTGAAAAAGAATCACTGCATTTGCTAAGTCAAAACAAGATGACAGATCTACGAAGGCTCTTCCAAATGTAATGCCTCCTATTTTATGATGTTGATACACAACGTCAGAAGTGGATATCGGTGGGATGGCAGTAGAGGTTGAACCTTTCCAGCAATATCCCATTACATTTTATTGCTGTGTGACAGATGGCAGCAGAGGGACAGCCTGACAGAACGGAGTCTGACATGGAAGTGCAGATGAAGCAAAGGTGTGTCACTGAATTCCTCCGTGAAGAAAAATATGGCATCCATTGACATTAATTGATGTTTGATGAATGTTTACAGCGACCAAAGAGTGGATGTGAGCACACTGAGGGCGTGAGCTCTGCGTTTCAGCAGTGGCAATAGCGGTGTGGACAACAAGCCATGCTATGGACAGCCATACACAGCTGTCACACCACAAAATGAAGAGCATCTCGATCAGCCCATCCACGTGAATCAGCTAATGGTGGTGGCTATGCTGGAAAATGGCTTTTTGTAGCTGAACATTTGCTCTATCAAACAGCATTACTGTGCTCTTTGTATCTGTTGCAATTTCCATGAAAATAAATAGAAGGCATTACTTTTGGAGTGACCTGATTGTAAGATGTGGTCTATGCTCTTCCTGTTCTAATTGCAAGTCTTCTTCTGTCTTCCTCTGTTTCACTGAGATGAGCCTATTTAATATAATTTCTATGTTAATTTTTCTATACACAAACACTCAGTACAATATGTGTGTAATTGGTTGTTGTGTTAGTTAATCATGTGGCTAAATAATCTCTCCATAAATAAAACAGGAAGAATCATATACCAACAATCTAGGAAAACTTGAATATAAGAATTCCTACAGAAAGTCTCTGTAAGAGTCTTAATTCTCAAGAAGAGGGCACACTCCATAAGCCTTGCTGCTGCTGCTGCTGAGCTGACCCTCTTCTTTCTTGCTTTGGTCCAGGCTGATGTTTCCACAATCATCCTTGATTCTGCTGTAGAAATATTTGCTCAGCATTACAAAACATGGAATTCATTATTTCACTGATCAATCTGTTTTATGTTCTGTCTTTGGGAAACTGAAAGAGGTGGATTCAAAAATAACAGGGAAGGAATGAGGAAGCTCCTCCAGGCAGGGACTGGCACTGATGGAGCCAGCAGAACAGGAAGAACAACAAAATAAGGACCAATAGGCCTTTCTCGTTCATGCACATTATTCTGTTTGTCTTCCTTGAGGTCTCCTATACCCAGGAACTCCCCAGTCAGCCCTTGCTCCCTTCAGTTTCTTGATATAATGTTTTCTGGTGGGAATTTCCAAACTGCTCTTGAAGAATTCATCTTTGAAAAGTTCAGGCTTCCCGATGATTAGCATGGTGTGAAAATCGTTTTGCAAAAGCAGTGATTTTATTTCCAGAAGAAAGGGAAAGAAAAGGTAATGAAGCCAGGAGAAAGAAGAGAGGGTGAGCGTGTGAGCACAAGCTTTGCACGAGGAGCATGTGTGTGTGTGTGTGTCTGTGTGTGTCTATGTGTGTGTGTATGTGTCTGTGTGTCTGTGTGTCTGTGTGACAGCAGGTCCCTTGCAGCACTTCAGGCCGATCCACCTAACTGGCAGAAAGCTCTGAGCCAGGCACTTGTCCTGCAAAGTCACTTACAGTACACATCAAACAACTGTGCTTCTCTTCAGCGCTGTGCTCTGTCACAGGATCTGGGTCCCTGCATGGATTTCCCCCCTCCCAGGAGCCCCTATCTGTGCTGTTTCATCCTTCCCCTCCAGGGCTTCCACCTACACATGGAAAATCCCTTCCCCTCTGGCAATGGTGCTCCTTCTCCCACCTCCTCCCACACCCACACCCAGCTGGAGCTGCTTCTCTTCAGCCACTGACTCCCATATTCTCTGGCTCTTTCCACATTGTTCACGCAACCCCTTAAAAACCAGCTGTGTCTCTCCACCTGTAGTTCCTCTATGTGCTCCTCTCCTCTCTTTTTGCTGTATATATGGGATAAGATCATTACTTCTGCATCTCTTCTGCTGTGGTAGAAGATAATGTACAAATTTCCTCAACCTTTTGCTTGGCAGGGTTCAAAAACAGCCTGTCCATATGTCCAAGCACTCCCCAACTCCCAAAAACCCAGCTCTGGAGTGTAAGATCACGTTATTCCAAATCAGACCACCACTCTGCCTTCAGTACCTCTCCATCACTTCACTGTCTGATACTTAACAAAGCTCCACCACACTGGACAGTAGATAAATTCAGCAGTGCCTCCAGCTGGAGGACTTACTCCTTCCCCAGATATCTGGAGCACCAGGCCCCATGCTGCTGCTGCGGTCAGCCTGCTTTGCTAAATGAGCCTGGGCTGCAGCAGCCAAAGGGCTGATTCACAACTGCATGAGCTGTCCTTCGAGGGCAGTGACGTCCTGCAAGAGGATGGCAAAGGTGACTAACAGCAGTGACATCTTTAGGCGTGCTGACCCTTGCAATGCAGTATTTCTGGGACTCTGATGTTGCTGACCCAAAGGGATATCCCATACAATTGTTCAGAAACATAGGAAATGAGAACATTGGAATGGAAAAAGTTTCTTACTTCCTCGAAACTAGTGCCTAGCTACTGCACTGAGGAGTAAGCCACAGGTTGGAAGTATCCTCAGAATGTTGAAACATTAAGATACCTTCATGATTAAATAACACTCCCTTCATTGCAAATTGTTTTCAGCCCTCAAATTATAGTCCACAGAGAGGAAGGCATCAATTGCTTTGAGTTTGCAGGTCTGCAAATGTGTATGTGTAAATCTGTGCATTGAAAAGGTGGACATGAGCCTTAGGGCTTTCACGACTCTGCAAGCTGTGCTGGGTGCAGCAATTGCTGCCATCCTCCAGGTGTGTGTAAGCAGCACTTCTGTCTGTCCAACCTGCTAAGGCAGGGTTCTTCCTACTATTTAAAGCCCTTTAGGAACAGGCTTCCACCAATATGTCCGTGCTTTAATAAGTAGGACCCGTAAAACAGTTTTCACATACTGTCCCTAAAGGTTGTGAAAAATTTGCTATCTTCTGTACATTTACCCAAATTCTCAGAACAATGGCTTTTTTTTTTTTTTTTTTTTCTTGTGTGAATACTCAAGATTTGATAGAAATTATTTCATTTCTGCATTGCCGCATGCATGGTTTTGCCTTGTTGACTTTTCTCTGGTTTTGGTAAAGCTTCAGTGCTGTGAATACCTAATGGGCTCTTATGCTGTATTAGCAATGTGTCAAAAATAATTGATTGTGTAATATACAAATCCCTAAAAAAAAGTTACTGATCTGTGTTAACCTTGTTTGCAGAGAATATTCAGATTCTCATCTCAGTGAAGGTTCTCAGTCCTATTTCTTGACTACTCCTGACTACCCAGATAGATACAACTCTCTCAAGCCCTGAGAGGTTTGGATCTCTATAGGGCTGGCTTGGTATCAGTGCCAAGCACAAATTGGTGGTCTCCACAGCTCTATCAGCTGCTCTGCACAACTCCCAGTTTGAGCAGAGTTAATGTTTTACCAGTGAGATAAATCAGTCAAGAAGAGCAAAAAAATAAAAGAGGATGGGAAGGGGAAGGAAGTCGGACAGAGCAGTACAGAAGTTACAAAATCAGTCTCTTTTTGGGGACTCTCCAATAACAGGACAGAGACAAACAGCCTCTCCAGGGCAGTGAGCTCTGCTGAGGGGGCTGCCCTGTCCTACATCTGTCTGGATCCTCAGCCCTGGAGTGACAGGAGGTGAGAGAAAAGGAGCTACAACAAGAAGGGAAGCCATTCAAAGATGGAGTAGAGGAAAGGAACAGTTATAAAAGCAAAGTCGTAAAAGCAAAGTCATATTTAAAACAAAAGGTAACTCAGAGCAATCTCCAGCATTGCATTTCTAACTCTGAAAGATGCAAGCAAAACAAAAGAGACTCAGAGCTAAGACAAGTCATTCTGCAACGGTTGAAGTCTCCAGTGTGTTGAACAGCTTGATTCCTATAATCTTGTGAACAATTTCAACAGCACAGAATGACTAAAATAGGATTTCTTGCTGTAGATCTAATCTAAATCATAGTGGTTTGGTAAATGCACAGCGCATGCACCATGCAACTAACTTGCAGTTGTCTTGGATGGAAAAATAGCGGAGGCTGCTTTGCTTCAGATCAAATGCAGCTTGACATGGTTTTCAAACTTCAGACAGGCTGTAAAACAAAATGTACTGGAGTAGCTTGGCAGTTAGACAGGGTATCGGTAACCAAGTTGCCTGTTGCGTTGATACCATGGGAGACAGTAAGATAGATGGGCCTTCCAAGTGCTTTCCTTTGCCCATGCCTTTCACAGCTGGTTTCTATTAAAAAAAAAAAAAAAAAAATTGAAAAAATAAAATAAAAATGGAGAAGGGCTTTAGTAGAACATGTAGAGCAGAAATGGCAAAGCTCGAGACTTCTCTTTGCTCTGGTTCTCAGATGACTCCTGCACAACACGGTATCATGTACAATAACAGATGAAGGACTGACCTGTGAATCTCGCTCCAAGTATTTAAGAAACCAAACCACAAAGTGAGTAGTGCCAAGGAAATGGGGAATGGGAGACCCCATAAAGACTCTAGAGCAGAGCTTTCAGCAGGAGCTTGCAGAAATACTCATTGCCATATGAGCCTCTACTAAAGTTTCTAGAGCTTACCTTGGATGGTGTTAGACTTCAGGGTCTGTAAAAACACCAAATTAATGTTTCTGTAGAAGACGCTGCATATTCAGGTATTAAGGAAAAGCTCCTTAAATTTATCAAGGCACCTTGAGCACTGAGGCAAGAGGTAAAAAGAGTATCAGTAACTGCAGTCTGCCGAAACACTGAAGTAGCCTCCAGAGAAGGCAGGAAAATTCAAGTGTCAAAGCAGGTTCCTACATGCATCACATCACTCAAGGCAGCAGCCTTCAACCCTGGCAAAGCACTCATGATTCTGCAAGGACTTCCTTTGCCAGGTACAATTAGGAAGAAATGTTGGAGGATCTTAAATATAAACATACATGTGTTTGGTGGCAAAGGGAAATGAAGATAGGAATCCTGCTTTTTGCTTAATGCAGCAACTGCAGACATCCATTACATTGCCTTATGCAAAGGACCCCAGACCAAGAAGTAAATGCCGACCACATGCAGCCCAAACTGTCCCAAAGATACAGTTTTCCTCCAGTCTTCTCAAAATAATTAAATGCTTTATTCTTGCTGAAAAAACAACAACAACCTCATTCTTAATGCCCCAGTGTGAAACAACACTCCACTACATGGGGATAGGATGGGTTACCTGCAAAGCAAGGCATTCTGAACGATGGCAGCCGGCTTCATGCTGCAGCGTCAGCACCAACTGGATGCTTGCTGCTCGTATTCAAAATACAAACCAGCTTGTATTGAATATAATTAATATTCATCGCTACATATTGAGATTGAATGAAGGTAGTCAGAGGCCACATTTGGCTTTGACTTCACTGCTGTGGAAGTGTTAATCCTCGCTCTCATCTTGCCTCCCACAGTCTGTTGCCAATTCTACATCTGTATTTTTAAATGCCCAGCTTACCAAACTCCCCTCAATGTAAACTACTGCTGATAATAGGGAGGAGTGCAATTATGTGATTCCACCTGCAAACAATTCCGCCAGTTTCAGTTCCATTTCAGGATTGCTGTTAAATTCATCCTTCCTATTTTTAAGTCTTCAAATGGAATTGCCCCAGGGAGCCTTCCAGATGTTTATCTCCGTGCTCCCAGCCCTGCTCTTTCTATTAGTCTAATTGGTATCTTCCTCCTCTCTGCAGCACAGCACAATCTTGGCATTGCTGGTGTGAGGAACTCCTCCACAGACCCCACATATAGCAGCAGTTTTCCAGCAATTAACTCTCAGTCTTTGCTCAAATACGTGTACTGCTATCTGCAGCATTCCTATTTAAATATTCCTCTGAAAATCATGGCAAAGAGGAGGAAAAACTCACATCTCATTTGTTTCTGGTGGGTTTTATGAAGCAAGAGAGAAGATAGCTTTTTTATTCTGTCCTGGAGTTTTGGCTTGCTTGTGCTTTGACCTCTCTGGCTCTGCTGGCTGGCACAAAGCACAGGAAAACCAGGGGGGTGGCAGTGACAACAGGAGCTGACATCTGAACAATCAGGGGGCAAGAGTTCCTAATCAAACTTTTTCTTCTGCATCCTACTGACCTCAAATTCCTAATAATACTTAGGAGACAACTTTCTCGGGGAAAAATCCAACAGTCATATGCCTACCAAAAAACAGAGGACTTCAACTTCAGCCCTTTCCTGTAGGAACAATGAAGCTTCATAATTCTGTTATTCCTTTCACATATACACACAAAAACTGAGAAAAAAGCTTTTGCCTATTGTGCTGAGAATTTCTGACCTGAAATCAAATCTCAGGACACTGAAGGACACTGCACTGCCTCTTGGATCTGCCTGCACGGAGCTCCCCGCAGGATCAGAGCTCGCATCTGAAAGTTATAATGACAGTCATGTCCTCTAGGACCTGGTTTTATTCACTGCAAAGCAAAATCTATTTTCCCAAGTTTATCTTTAATCGTTTTTTTTTCTGTTATTAGATTCACTTGTTCTAATTTATTCCCTTTCTAGGGTCTGTTCTCTGCTGCTTACAACAAAAAAGATGAATTCAACCTATGCTAGAACATTCATTTACAGAAAAAGTGCCAACTGCAGACATCTCAGTTGCCTTGTTCTATTTAATCACTGCGAGATTTAGTGAGGTTTGCTTGTTAAACAGACTACAAAAATAATCTTCAATACTGGAATCTGATCCATCCATGCAGACTCCACTGACTTCATTGGGTTTGCACGGGCTGATCAAATTGCAGGATCAGTTCCTACATTTGTTCTGAACTCTGCCAGACTGTAAATACAAGATTGAAAAGAAATCAGATCCACTTCTCAATGCATGGGTGTCCAACTTTTTGGTGTGCCTGGGCCACACTGAGTAAAGAATTGTCTTGGGCCGCATGTACATAAGTTGCTCTGAAAGTAATGCCTCCTATTTATTTCCATGGAAACTACAATGAGTACAAAGAGCACAATAACACTATTTGATCAAACAAATTCTCAGCTACAAAATGCCGTTTTTCACCACAGTCACCACTGTTAGCTGTGCATCTTAAAAATCTGACCAGCGGAGGTGACCCTCTGTCATTGCTGCTGAAATGCACCACCCACCCCTCACTGTGCCACATCCACTCTTTGGTCTCCATAGATGTTCAGTAAGCATCAATGAATGTCAATGGGTACCCTTTTTTCTTCATGGAGAAATTCAGTGACACACCTTTGCTTCATCCACACTTCCATGTCAGACACCGGTGTGTCAGAGTGCCCCTCTGCTGCCATCTGTCACACAGCAACAACAAGCAATGGGGTGTTGGTGGGAAGGTTCAACCTCTACTGCTGTCCCACCAACAGCCACCTCTGACGTCATGAGCCAGCACCATAAAACAGAAGGCATTACCTTCAGAGCAGCCTTGGTAAAATATACAATATTGTTAATAGATAGGTAACAAAAAAAATTCATATTTACTATTTTTTCTTAAAACGTTGAACAAAAACATGAAACTAGTGGGATACGTGATCTTGTTTTGTGGGACTAACACATCAGGTCGGTTCAATGGCACTGCTGCCATTCCCAGTGAGCTCTCAGGGTGTTCGTCAGAGATTTTGGAGGAAATTTTACTCTTCCTGAACTTCATCCTTGACAACTGTTCACAAATGTGTGTACTGCCAAAATAATACCTATTGAATAAGGTGTGATTGTGAACCAAAGGAGATTTCTCTCTGGTAAGAAAGGTGTTATGAAAGTCTGGTAAAGAAAGAGATGTAATGAGATTGTTGTATTGAATATCTGACTGCAGATCTATACATTCCATTTGAAAATTTGCAGGTGATGTATTTATACCAACTGAAAATGGTGTCACAGACATAAATTGATGATATTTTTGGCAATCCTGAAACCTATTCTCAAACATCTTTATCAAACCGGAAAGCACAGCTGCATGTTCTTTGTTGTACAGAGCACCGTGTGTAGCCCATGTGCCAAATGCATACAGTTCTTTGCCATCACTTGAGACAGCACTGCACAGCACTGCCCTCCCTGTGCCCTGGTTTCAGTCAGCACAGCGTTAGTAGCAGTTTGGCTGTGGTGAGCAATGTGTGCCTGGGGCCACCAAGTGGGGCAGAGCCACCTCTGTAGCAGGGCAGAGGGCAGCCTGTGGGTTGGACATACCTGCCTTAATGTATGATGGATAATTCTAATATAACAATTTAATATAGCTGTAGCATCACCCATGCTTCTGCTGCACCAGACCTGTTTTCACAGCTTATTAAACCACCAGGGTAAAGGGAAGACCAGGGTGAGAAGAATCAGTGGCAGAAAGGAGGCAATCATTAATGCAGACTCTCGAAGGAAAAAGAGAACTTGTGGAGGTAGGGTCTTCTCAGGAAAAAACAGTCAGGAGGAAAGGAAGTGGCGGAGGATAGATGGCACTGTAGGTCCCAGCCTTATGCCTGGGCTGTCATCTGCTGGGTGCACAAAAGCTAAACAGAATCCAAGTGGGGATTTGATGTGCAGCCAGGCAAAGGAAAGTGATTTCAGTGCAGAGAACTAGTCTGAATTTTCAAGTACTCTTGAAACTCTTGGTGACTTGAACATAGCAAGTTGCCTTTACTTAGCAGCACTAATGTGGAAGACTTAGTCAACATGAGAAAATGTGATTTAGCAGAGACAGTATCTGCCTGTGTCCGTGACCCTTTCCCCTAAATTGGCCAAATAAGCAGACAACCACATTTATGGATGGCACAACCAGCTCCTGTGCTCAGCAGACCCACGCTGAACCTTCGTTGTGGTCTTTTGGCTCAGGCAGCTGCTGCTTGGAGAGGTGGCACAAAGGAGCTCTGTGACAAAGCCAGGAGCTCAAGAGCAAAGTTTCTGTTCTCGGTGTCTTCAAGAGTCTCAGTCTCCTGGGTAGACAGCACAGAAACAAATTCTTTGGTATCCTTCACAGCTGAACAGACAAGTGGCCAAATACCACTGCAGGCAGTAATTGCCTTTTGATGTCGAAAGTCCAGAGACTTAAAAATTAGCAAAATTGCAGAAAAGTAATCACTGCAACAGAATTCACCTGATCCTCATCTCACTGCTCTGTGCCACCCTTCCTTGGGTGCATCCAGTCCCACAGTGATGTGCGTATGGGTTTATGGGGCCACATGAGCAGCGCCTGTTGGGGCACACACAGGGTGTATCTGCCCCAGTCACCACGTAGGTGATACAGGGATGGCTACAGTAAAAGCACACAGCTTTGAGCACAGCAGGCTACATTTAATGTGAAAATGGAAACTTTACTTTTTAATAGCTATGAAATGGTATGTCTTGACTCGGTGAAAGTCATATGAAAGATATGGCTTTAGGAATCTTCTCAAACAATATACTTTAAATCATGTTGTAAAGCTTGAAACTACGGGATGCATTCAGGTGTAATGGATTTCCCACCTTTTATTATTAAGGAATAATGATTTACATGTCTCCTTAAAAGCTAATGGTTGTTCAATTAAAGAGAAATCATTAAACCGAAGAGCTCTGAACTGCAAAGTTATCCGAAAAAAATATTGTAACTATGTATTTTTCCCATTTTTCCAAGAAAACAGAGCTGAAGTTATGGCACAGTCTCCCTGTCTGTCAGACACTAAAAAAAAGTAATTAATGAAGGAGTAGATGACTGAAATATTAAATATCTGCAAACTTTGTGGAAACTACTGGCTAATTCATTAATCACAGAATAAATTCAGTTTGAAACAGCTTCCAACGGCCACTGGATCCAGCCCAGAGAAATACAGGATCCATTTGGAGCTGTTTGTCACTTTACGGAAAAAAAACCCATGGTAAATAGGGGTTACTGGAAGATGGAAATTGTTGGAAAATGTGGAAAATACATTCATAGGACATGAAATGCTCTCCATCCAACCAGGTGTGCACCAAGCTGTTAAATACATGCATTGGAGCAAAGAAACTGACTGCTCTTCCCATGCAGTTCTGTACCTTCAATGTTTCCTGCCTCCTGATGATTGCCTTCCTGCCTCATGTGCTCCCCTCTCAACCTGAAGGTGCTCACAAGGGAGCTATGCCCTGCCTCAACTGGAAGGTCTCTCTAGAATTGCACTCACCTGGAGAGCTCAGGATTCTTGGACTCCCTAGATAAGGTTTGCTGAGATCCACCCAGGTACAGTGCAAGCCAGGCAGTGCATGGCAAAGCATCAGAAGGGGATGGACCAAGGGGATGGAGAGCTTCTGGCAACAGTGAGAATGTTCTACCACTTCTACTACTTCTACCACTGTTGTACAGAATGTCTCTGGTCATGGAAGAAGCAAAACTCTGAGAGCCCAGAGGCAGCCTGGTGGGACAGCAGCCTTAGACAGCCATACTGGGCATGTTTAGGAGTTATGGCAGTGGTGTAACCATGGGCATGGGCCCATGAACACATGTTGAATGTCTTGGGGAAGCACGCTACTGGCACGTTTGCATTAAAATATGTTCACCCAGAAACATGGTAGAATGCATGCTGCACAAGTGGTACCACGCTGCACAAGTGGTAACCCCAGTTTTGCTGGTTTAGTGCACCTAAATTAAGGGTGTGTGCTGGTGTAATTGCCCTTCTGTGATTACAGGGTTATAAATTTCCTTAATTATAGACATGGGCACCTGCACTCATTACAGAGCATCAGAAGTGGGGCTAGAGGTGCAGAGCCTGGTCAGGAGAGGGCATCTGCTCTGAAGCCAGGGCAGCACATGGAGCCAAGCGGGACGAGAGATTAACTGAGATATGGAAGAGAAGGAGGAAAGGAGCAGAAGGGCAGAAATGCTGCTGGGCACATTCTGCCGTGGCCAGAGGACAGGCTGGGCAGCACCCTCCTTTCCTACAGCTCGGGTTTCTGTGGTTCCCCCATCCACTTCAGCAATCCCAGCTGGACCATGGTCTCCCAGCCAGTGTCGGCCGCAGCCGGGACACAGGTCCTGGCAGATGCTGCCTTGTGAGTGCTTCAAAAACAAACAGCCTGAGCTGGATTTATTTTTAATTTCAGGGAGGCTCAGAACAGTCAGCTTCACAAAGGGAAGCCCATTTCTTCAATGGCGTTTTAAAGATGATAGCACCTCATCATCTCTCTTTATGGTGACTAATGTGGAGGGAATGCTGGGAGGCAGCCCTGTCGACCCTGGAGAACAAGAGGAGGAACTGAGATTCGCTGGGACCTGGAGGATAGAATCCTTTGCTCAGGTGCAGCTTCACCAAATTCCTGGTTCTTTGCGTGGGCAAAGGGAGAAGGAGGGACCGGATTAGTTCACATGTCAGAGGGCTAATTTTAGACAAGATTCAATAAGTGGGCACAGGAAATGAAGAAGTGAAAAAGGAAGGACAAAAATAAAACTGATAGCAGTGGATACATGGACTGTATTCATCATGTCCCCACTTGTGATCTGTAGGTTTTTTTTCAAAATACCAATAACCCTCACTGGGTGTCACACAACTCTCCCAGGTGAGGCATTTACCATCAGTAAGCAGGAATCGTCTGCAGGAGCATGCAGGCATTGAGGATGGGGCGTGCAGCACAAAACAGAAGGTATTTGTGGATCAGCTGGATGGGTGATGGATGTCACTGCTGGAGCAGAGGCTGGGCCACATGCTGGCAGCAAGGACACGGCCAGCGGGCTATGCAGAAGGTGGCCAGCCCTTCCCACAAAGCACAGAGCATTTGCATCCTGCACCAGAGAGAGGTGAACAGCAGGGAGTTTCACATGGAGCGGCAACAGGCCAGAAATACTTTGCAGAAGTATTTTTCATAAAGCTGGGATAAAATGTTAGCATATGTTCAGATCTGGGCTTCACCTTCAGCTTGGCAATTGGTAAGATTTGTATTTCCTGTCCAGGAACAATTGAATCGCAGTGCTATGACCACCAGCGGGCTGCATAACATGCTTACAGTTAATTACTTCACACATGCATGCGAGACAATTATACACACCACATTTATTCTCTCTTAAGTATATGTAGCTGAATCCATTTTTGAGATTGCTTTACTCATAGCTATTCTGCATTCCGTGTGGACTCCGACAGAGTTCATTTACAGCGGGACTATGCAGAAAGGGCAGCGCTTGGTTGCAACGCTCCATCTTTACAGGAAGATCCCTGCCTCTCGTTTTCACTGCCCTCCCCACAGCAGAGGATTTGTGGGGCAGCCTTTTGCTTGATCTCTGCTCCTCCACAGCAGCAGGAGAAACAAATAGTTTTGGAAAACTCAGCTGCCTTAAAGCAAACTGAAACAGAGAAACTTTTGTATCTAACTAGTGTGTTTTAGCACTTACGATAACATTGGCTTGTGACTATCTTTAGGGACTTGTTCTTTGCAATAGTGAAATTGTTTTCCTCCGCCAATCCTTTCCTACAGCTGTGCTGCCGGTGGCTGAAGAATCAGCAATAATCTGGCTCACTCCTCATTGTGACATACCCGTCCATCCTGTATTGGGAATCGCTTGTGTAGGACGGACGGAGGGATGAGTTCAAACCTGTGTATGATTTAGGAGGCTGGAATGGAAGTCGTTAGGAAAGAGCAGTTGTTCAGGGAGGTAATGGTAGGGAAAGACTGGCAGTGGGGAATTTGAAGTTCAGGATGTTAAGAAACCAAAGATCTCTGCATAAATCTCTGTCCGAATCCTGATCCTAGTTCCCCCCCCCCCCGTCCCCCCTTCACAAGAAGCTCGGGTTCAACAAATTTATTACATTTTTGGCCGGGTCAATAGCAGGAAAAGGTTTGTAAATTATTTTTCTTTGAACAGCTTTAGAGAATTGAGAGGAACAATGTGGAAAGTCAGAAAGAAGTACCTGAAAGGCAAACCGTCACACTGACTTTTTAAAGGCTGATCTTCCCACTGACATCCCCAACTCCTGTTATTTTTCCTCCTTCCAGCCCAGGATTTTTACTACCTAAGGCAGGGGGATGTTATTTTCCTGTCCTGCCCACCCCACAGACTCCTGTGCTGTTGAAACACCGCCAAGCAGAGCCCAGACAGGCCAGGCCTGTCCCCCAGACTGGGTGTGATTGGCTCGTTTTATACACTGGAAAAACAAACTTCTGGACCACTGGCAGTCAGAGCAGCACTGGGGTGCTGGCTCTTCAGGAGGCCCAGGTTGCAAGTCCTGAGCAATTCCTCCAGGTCCTCGTCCTGCCCAGGCTTCCCACAGCCATGAATTAGCGCCATACCGCTCAGCGCCACCCATCGCGGTGCCCCTAGCTGAGGCCTCCCTTCACGTTCTCTCGGGCGGGACTGGCCGGGCGTTATCTCTTCACCCGCACCCTTCCCTTCTCCTTCAGCACGGGCACGCAAGTCAGTCTCTGCCACAGTAGGAACTCCGTCCTCTGCATGAGGCTCCTGCAAAACAATGGTATCCAGGCAGGGCACAGCCTTGTTTACAGACTTCTGCCTCTTCCCACACAAACACCCCTCTCCCTCCAGCCCGCCTCCTTCCACGCGAGGCCCAGCTCCGGCACGGCCCGGCCGAGCCCGGCGTCTCCCCTGCGCGCGGCGGTATGGAGGTGCTCGGGCCTCGGCTCGCAGCGGCACCGCGGAGGCCCGAACGAGAGCCGGGCGCGGTCGGGAAGGAGCTGCGGCGGCGCAGCTCCCCGCGCAGGTGTCGGACGCTGCGGGGAGGCCGCTGCCGGACCCGGCGCTGCGGCTCCGCCCCTCGGGCCCTCCTGTGGCGGTGGCGGCGGCGGCGGCTTGCTGTTCCCGGCGCGGCCGCGGCGCCGCTCCCCCTCCCCGGCTCGCTGGGCTGCCCCTCATGCGGATGTGACATTTCACGGCGTTTACTGCAGCCGCCATTTTGAGGCACTGAGCGCTGGCGGCGGCGGAGCGGCAGCGGAGCGCCGGGCCACAGGCAGCCGGGGCGGCCCGCGGGCCGGGAGCAGCGAGCCGGGCGTCGGCCAGCGGCTGTGCCGGGGCGCTGGGGGGGCGGGAGGGCAGAGGAGGGGCCCCGCGGCGCCTCCCCGACTTCGCAGCGCCGGGGACGCCTCGCCGGGGGAGGGGGGAAGCGCCGGGCGCAGCCGCCGGGCCCTGACTCCTGATCTCCCGTCCCCCCCCCCCCCTTCCCCTCCCTCCCCTTCCCCTCCTCCCGCTCCCCTCCCCTCCGGCCCCCGGGGCGGCCGCCGCCCCCGGCCGGTCCCTCCTCCCCACCCCCTTCCCCAGACCGGGTGCCGCCGCCGAGATTGGGCGAATAGCGAGCAAATACGTGCGCGTCTCGCTGCCTCCCCCGGCTGCCCGCTCCCTGCCCGCCGGAGCCCAGCCGCAGCCCCCTGAGGCGGGCGCCCGACCCCGGCAGCCGCCCGCGCCCCGCCGCTCCTCCGCCCCGTCCCCTCCCGACGCGGCCCCGCAGCCCCCGACGGGAAAGGCCCGGGCCGCCGCCGAGCCCGAGTCCCAGCCCGACATGAACCACCATCAGCAGCAGCAGCACCAGAAGCCCGGGGAGCAGCAGCTGAGCGAGCCCGAGGACATGGAGATGGAAGGTGAGGCCCCGCGCGGCTCCCCCCCAGGCCCTCAACTCGGCGCCGAGTTCCCCCCGGCCCCTTCGGGAGCTCCGAGATCTGGCTGAGCCGTGCGAGCGGGGGCTGCTGGGGCGAGCGGGGAAAGTTGGGGCATGGCAGCGTGCTCGGGGCCGGGGGGGGCCGCGGGAATTTGAGCCGCGGGAGGGGGAGGGCGCGGGGAAAGCGCCGTACAAAAGGGGATCCGTGGCCCCGAGGCGAGGTGCGCGGCCGCCCCCGGGAGCGGGGCGGGAAGAGGGAGCTCCGTGCGCGGCTCCGCGCGCCGCCCCTAGGGCGGCCCGGTGGGCGCGGGGCTGGTGGCGGGCAGGCAGGCAGGAAAGGGCCTCGGTGTGGCCGCGAGCCCGGGAGAGGGGCTGCCGGCGGGAGGGCGACACCGCGGGAAGCGCCCGGGCTTCGCTTTCCGGTGAGGCGCGGGGCCGGGCCCGCTCCGCCGGCCCTACGGCGAGGTCCCGGGGGGATGGAAGCTGGGGCCGGAGGAGCCGCGCGGCGGCCGGGCCGGGGCCGCTCATTGTACGCCCGCCGCCACGCCGCTCGCCATTTTTAATTAACCCTCCTCGGAGGGTTATTTACAGCTAGCGCCGCCGGCCGGGCCTAGCGCGGGGTCGCGGGCTGCGCGCTGCCCGTGTGTCGCGCCCGCTCCGCACCGATCCTGCACCGTCATGCAGTCGTGCGGCTCCCGCCGGCGAGGCGCTGCGTGTGCCGCCCGCCGCTCCGCTCCGGGGCTCCGCTCCGCTTTATGTTCGCGGCGTTCCCGCATCGCGCTGCGCCTCCGCCGTGAGCTCGGCTGCATGCGGCGGTGCGGGGCGGGCGCGGTGCTCGGAAGGCAGAGCGCCGGGCCGCGCCGTGAGACTTGGAGGGAGCACCGAGCTGCCGGCGTGCTCCTGTGTGTGCCTGTGGGTACGGAAAGCTCCACGTAAACGTGTCGGTGAGATGTGCAGTCTGTGTCCGCCGAGGAGTCCTCGTTTGTGGCACACGGCAGCTGACACAGGGGTGCGTTCCTGGCACAGAAAGAGTTGGAATTGTGGAGGTGTTCCCGTGGAAGTTGCACACGATAACGGTGTGACTGCATTTCGGGACAGAAAGGTCATTGCCAAAAGCTCCTTTCTTTAAATGTAGAGCTGTATTATAAGGTTTACAGGTAGGACTTAGTTTCTGCTGAGCTTCTTTAGAAGAATCCCCAAATTGGCCTTTATATGCTATGTGACAAATATATGAGATGATTTAAAAATACTTTGTTTGGGTGCGCACATGCAAGTTAACATTTTGCAGCTTATAATTTCCAGCAGCCTTTACAACCTGCTTTTTCTCAACACCCTTTATAATATTGGCTATTTAATGCTTCTTTTTGTTTGTTGGCCGGGCACGCTGTGAGGTGCTGAATGCTTCCATTCAGTTCAGTGCTCTGTGCTGCTCTGGGTCGCATCCCCTCTGTGATGGGGATGAGAAGCCCGGGATGCCCCATTGGCAGTGGTAGGAGCCTCCTGCTGGCCTCTGCCTCCTCTGAAGGGGTGAGAGAAGAGTCTGTGCATCAACACCAAAAGAAATGTTATCTCAGGAATCAGTGTGAGATCTGCACACAGCTCATTCAGGGTGATGCTATGGATTTGTCTGTGAGAGCTTGCAGACAGTTCTGTGCAAAACCCAAAGGGTTTGTTTAGACCTTTGGAGATTTAAAATGCATATTTTCTTGAAATGCCTTAGGTTTACCGAATTGTTGAGATTGGGTTATCGATAACTTTTAATAAAAGTAGATATCACGGGTGTGTGTGTGTGTGTATATATATATATATATATTCGTTTATCCTGTAAAACGATGTTTGTTCTCTTAAAACATGGGTGTTGATGCTTTCTTGGGAGAGATGTTTTGAAGCACTGAGGTAAACATTTAACAACATGTAGTTAGTTTAATTCCAACATGTGTGCAGCAGTGTCAGATGCCATTCTTCCCTGAGTGATCACACTAGATTTAGGAGGCATGTGAAGAATGCACAGTGGAAAATCGCACATCTTGGGGCTGAATTAGGTGAGGGCTTGCATGTTCTCCATACAGCCACACGAGACAAACCATGTTTAATGAGTGAAGTAGGTCTCTTGGAAGCAGTGATAAAAGCAGGCAATTAAAATCCTCTGCACTGAATTGGATCTGATGTTCTGAGTGTCCGCAGCCTCGTGCTGATGGGAGTGGGGTCGGTGCCGGACAGGAGCACCCTGTCCTGTGGGAAGGAGACCATTGGGTCTGTGCATCCTGAGCTAAAGAAGCCTTGACAGCTGTGCTACAGTGTGTCCCTGTGAGACGTCTCTGTGTGATGCAGGCTCACCTGCTTGTGCCACTTCAGCCAGGGTAGGGTGATGTTATGAATCAGCGCTTGGTGTGTTCAGCCTTCTCGTGGATGTTGTTTGGAATCAGTCTTATTCTTAGCGATGGCTGCAGTGATGCTTGGACATAGAAACTTTACAAGAACTGTAACAAAAATTGTGTCCCTTCAGCTGAAGGCAGCAACTTCCCTAGTTGAGAACGGAGCTGGAAAATACAGCCTTTGCTGCTGGTGACTTTGTTCTCAGCCCAGCATTTGGACTGGTGCAATTAGCAATCACCATAAAGTGATCAAAATTAAAAACGATTTTTTTTTGTTTGGTTCTTTACTCTTTAATTTGGTTCCCCTTGCAGTCCTCTGTAGTGTTGTGTTAACGGGGTGAAAGTGTGGCATTGGGGTGGGAGGGAAGGAGGAAGGCAGCAGTTACTGTTACACATGGCATCCTCGGGAATGGGGCTGGTGTACGTTGCTGCTGTGTGGAGCTCTGGTCCAGCAGAGCTGTGCTCCTCGCCTCCAGTGCCTGCATTCTGAGGAAGTTAACGGGTTGAGGAGGTAATCAGTGAATGATTGCGTGGAGATTCTGGAGTTTGTTTGTTTGTTTATATACTAAGTTTAGTGGGGAAAAAAATAAGTAATAGTTTTTCTGTGCTGTAAGTGGGGTATGTAAGTTGCTTTATCATGCAAAGAATTACAGCTGTTTAGTTGCTAGTGAGTTGCTCTGTGGTGTGTAATTGAATCCAAATCCCCGTACATTATATATGCTTCCTCTGTAACTTCTTTGCACAAATGTGTCTAGTTGGGCTTCAAAGAGCTCGGTTTAATACACATCTACAGTTACGTCTTTCATAAAGTTCTTTCAGTGCCTCCATGGAAAGTCTCATTTGCAGCTTAATAACTGGAGGTTTCCCCGTTTATAGTTGGAGTTTGCTTCTTTGTAGTTTCAGCTCCTGCCTGCAGTTACAGACGTGTGTTTCGCATTAGGGAGGGTTCCTTTCATTGTGGAGAGCGCAGGAGTGCTGCAGCCGGCGCGTGGTGCTGGCACCGGGGCTCCGTATCAGCCCTGATGCTCTGGCACTGCTGGCATCCAGCTTTCCCAGTTGGGGCAGGAGGATGGGGATTTGGTTTCCAGGTGAGGCGATGCAGCTGCTCAGAAAGAACTTGATGTGTGTGGGAGAAAAGTTGAAAATGGTGCTTTCTTGCAGTGTCCCTGCAGTAGCAGGTGTGTGCTGCTTGCTGTTCACTACTGATAGTAGTTACTGGATTGTGTCCCACTCTACCATGTTGGTCTCAAATATGTAACGTACTTTTTTGCCTGTATTCTGAATGTTTGCTTGCTTCTAATATTTTGTCCTCGCTGGCATTCGCATTGCTGTTGGTGTGATGCCATTTGTGCACATGGGATGGTATGCACTCCTGTGTGCCTGGCTCCTGAAGCTGTGTGCCTGTGCCCTTCCTTGGGCAGCTTCTGCCTTCCGGGTGAGTAGGAGGCTGTGCATCCATGGCAGGAACGTGGCTGTCTGCTCATCTGTCCTCCCTGCCCCTTCCCAACCCTGACGCTTTCTGTGATGGGTGCTGCTCACAGGAGAGGTGATGAAGGCAGTAATGCTGCAGGCAGTGATCAGGATACAGCTAGTTCTGAGGTGACAGGTAGAACAGAGGGCCAAGCCCGCTCTGCTGCTGATGGTGTGCGGGGCACTGGAAACAGCGGCCTGGGAGCTGTTAGCATTGTATCCCTCCCATGGTGCTGCTCTGTGCCTTCTGGGGTACTGGGGTACTGGCACCTTGGGAAGGTGGAATTGACTCAATGTTCTGTGTTCTTCATGAACTAAGTGCCTAACAGCCTGTTGTGTTGGTTAGTGTTCTGCGAATGAGAGGTGTACCAACTCAAATAGTGGCAGATGTGTGTTCAATTTGAAGGGAAGCAGGCAGTGCGCTATGCCCTATTACAGACCAGCTGCATATCTGTATTATCTGTCTTCTCTCCTTTCCACTTATGCTGGCTGGACTCAGAACAAAGGTGACATTGCTGCCCTTCCCACCAGGCTGCTCCGCTTGTAATGGAGCGAGCCGTGTGTGTGTATGTAGTGCAACCCTGAATTTAAGATGCAGCCAGAGGTGGGGTTTAATGCAGTAGAGCAGTTCCCAGCTGCAGAGTAACTTATCACAAAGTATCTGCAGGGTGCATCCAGCCTGCAGCAGCGGAACCAGTTCAGCCAGTACATCACGTGTGACATCACTCAATATTTGGGGTAAGGGTGAAAATGAGCTTGTTCAGAGCTCGTGAAGCACCCGCTTTTTTCAGTGTCCATGCATTTACAAATGTGCATTGTGTGCTTCTGTTGCACTGTGAGGGGTCTCGGGTTAGTTCTGATTCAGCTTTGTATGCTGGGGCTGATTGTGAAGGAGGAAACCACTGGCTTGTTTGCAATAGAACGTAGCAGTAATCCACAGCAAACGTGTTTGGTTTTACTTCTGAAAACAAACGTGTATCTGTAGATACAGAAAATGTGATACAGGCTAGTTTGGTGTAACCAGCAGCTTAACATTTACTACAAAATACCTTGGTGGGTGGACTGGGGGCTGGGGGCAAGTAGGTAGTTCAAAAACACCTTCCTTAGTTGGCCATTTAAGATATTAGTGCATTTTGCTCAGATTATTCAAGTGCGGAAGTGCGTGGATCAATGGCACCAGCGTTAGCTTCATGGATCTGCATATTGTTGCAGGTTTAAACTTAACACATTTTAATATTTCTGCTAAGTCCTTTTTTCCACCTTTGCTCTCTGGCTGTACAAAACGGGCTCTGTGGGGTTAGAGACACTGAGAGCAGAGTGGATTTGGAATGACTTTGCGGCAAGATGAAGAATGGTCAGCTTGAAAATAACGTCCTTCTGGTTTGTGTCTGCCTGCTTTCTCTGGGAGGTTTTGTCAAGTGGAGACAGTTCTGCTGGAAGCGGTGGATGGGTTTCAAAGCAGTTCAGCTGTGCTGAATACTTGCAGTTTGGAGCAGACATTTCCAGTCTTTCACCACGTTTTAGTGTAGTGCTGAGTGGTCTACAGTGTACTTCTTTCAGAATTCAGAAATGTACTTGAGGACTGGCTCATGTTGGACTTGATATGCACCAGGAATAACAGCATGTTAGCCAGTGCAAGGCAATGTGAGCGATGAGATGAGATGTACTGTGAGAGCAAAGCTCCAAGCAGGGTTTCAGCAGTACTGTAGCAGTTTGCAGCCCAGAGGCATGGTGAGATTTGTTTATTTAACACCCACAGCTCTTTGATATGGAACGTCACAGAGGTGCTGGAAAACAGAACTTGGAGTCTTTGTATTTGGGATGTTAGGGGGTTGAATGCAGTCATGTAAATATAGAAGGGTTTCTCCAAAAGTAGTGCCTCCTATTTTATTATATTGGCCCACAATATCAGGAATGGATGTTGGTGGGATGTCAGTAGAGGTTGAACCTTCTCACCAATATGACGCTACGTTTGGTTGTGTGTGACAGGTGGCAGCAGCGGGACAGTCTGACAGAACAGAGTCTGACGTGGAAGTGAGTGTGAAGCAAAGGGGTGTCATTGAATTCCTTCATGTGGAAAAAAATGGCACCTGTGGCATTCATTGATGGAGACCCAGCAGTGGATGTAAGCACAGTGAAGCTATGGTGATGCATTTCAGCAGTGGTAATGGTGACATGAAAGACCATTGTGATGGTGACATTCTGGATAGTCACACAGATTTTATTGCTGGTAAAAATGCACAGCTAATGGTGGTGATTCTGTTGAAAAATAGTGTTTTTTAGCTGAAAATGTGCTCTACCAAAGCGTTATTGTGCTCTTTGTATTGGTTGTCATTTCCATGGAAATAAATAGGAGGCATTACTTTTGGAGCAACTTGCATAGAAGTCTGAAAAGTCTTAAAGCCATTTTTCCTGATTTCCCTTTTCTTTGTGTAAGTGTGAAGGGCTGTGTAGGAGTACCATTGATAACAGTGTTTGCCACGGCTCTAAGTCTCCTCCAGTGATTTCACAAGGTGTGGCTGAAAGGGGGTTCTGCATAAATACGGCATCTCCAGCTGTGTAATGGTGTGGGGCAGACTTTGGTTCAGAGCTCTAGCTGTGGTGTTGCACTAATGTAACGATTGGATGGATTTCTTTGGAGCTCTGTTCTGAAGTAATTGTGTGTTTCCACAACAGAGGTTTTTACTTGTATTATTTTTCAGGGGTTTATTTTTTGTCATTGCTGATGTTCAGCAGAACACTGATGGAGTTTGGCTACGAACAGGTGGGTGCAGAGGTCTGCTACAACTCAGTGACAGATTTAAATTCCAAATCTATCGTACTGAGTTAATGTTCTTTGCGCTATCAAATTTATTTATTAAGAAGGCCGGGAGCGCTGTGAAGGCTCTGGTGTGCAGGCAGTGGGATCAGAAAGGCTGCACAGATACCAACCTGCCTCAGGACCCAGCACTTCCTGCATGGCTGTTGTCCCCAAAGCCATGACAGAGACCATTCCCTGTCTGATTCCCAGTAGGGGATTCCCTGGCCCTGTGACTGGGTGATACCTGTCTTAAACTGCACTCACTTAAACTTGACAGTATTTCAGCAGTAACATAGTGCATTTTCTGTAGTCTCCAGTTGCTAGAAGAGAATGAAGAGGTTCCTGCTTGGAGAATGACCAGTTGCCTTTTTTTCCCCTTGCCTTGAAATGCACTTTGTTTTGGGCAGCCAGGACTCAGCTGTACTGGGATAAGGCAGTTTGGGCATCATCTTCTATTTATTTGTTTGCTTTGTTCAAGAAAGGAGACTTTCAGCTCTGTCTGCTTAAGCATGGGCAGAATGAATGCGGTTTCACTGTTCATTGAGTCAGGCTGTAACTGGATTTCCTTCCTCATTGGAGCTAAAGAACTAACTGCTTCTAGAGAACATTTCAGCTGGTTATATGCACCTGAGTAGTGACACTGAGGGTCGAATCTGGCTTCTGGAGGAGCATAGGTACTATTGTCAATTTAACACATAAGTAAGTCTGTTGTGTCTGCAAGTAGTGTGAGTTAAGCTCTGGGTCACAAACCACACGCAGACCTTCCCTGGCAGCAGCAGTGTCAGTAGTGTGGCTGTGGTATTTCATGTTTCTTCTTTCTTTTCCCTCTGCTCGTTCTTCCTGTGTGGCTTTCATCTCTGCTGGTTCAGGTGCTACCTGGCCTTTAGTAAAACAACCCCTGTGCCAATAAAACAACCCGCTCAAAAACTGGCACTGTGCTTTGTGAGGTAGCGGCCACACACATAAGTTCTGTGTCCTTTTTTCCTTAATGTGTACTTCCTGCTGAGGAACTAAGAAGCAGTTAAATTGAGCTGAAATTTTCCAGAAATGGAAGCTTAACTTTTGTTTTAAGTTTTGTATTTTAGCATCGTTACCAGAGCATTTGATAACAACTGCTTGTTGCTTTAATTGTGATCCTTTGGTTTATTTTATTCTTCTCAGCTAGTGAGTCTTGTTTCTTAATCAGTTTTGTTCATCAGGCTTATGCTTTGGCTTGCGACTTATCCTGGAGTGCATCTTCCAAAGTAGGAAAAGGTTGGTGTGGAAGGGATGGGTAGGATCTGCTGGGGAGGACAGAATCTGTCTGGAAAGGATTATTGGGGTTTTCCTCTTGAGGACAGAAAGCTCTGCAGTTCTCTCTCTCTCTGTAATTGGTCACAGCAGGTCTCTGCAGCGGAAGCCAACTCCTCATCTTGATTTTAGCACTGATTAACTGGAGAATGTTGAGAAAGTTATGCAAAACGGGGTCTCCTTTCACCTGCTGCTGTTCATAAGTAGCTCCTGTTCAGCAGTTGTCTTTGCTGTGCCCCTTGTTTTGCTGGAAGGCAGCCTTTGAGAGGTGCTAACATTAATGCAGTGTCCTGAGCGCTTTGCCTCGGCCCATTTACCTGCTGGTCTTCTTAGGAGATCACCTGTGCAGTGGAGGCATTTGGATTAATCCTATTGCAAACTGCTGATGGTATCGAACCAACACTAAGATTCTTTGTGGCACTTTGAATAACAAGACTGATGTCAAATCCTGGTACTGTTAAATCCTAAATGTCGGATTTTGAGCTGGGCACTGCATGATGGCTATCTCTATGCTACTGGGAGCCAGCTTTTGTGCGTAGTTCACTCTGAAGCTGCTGCAGAGAACAGCTATCTGCTGGAGCTGGCTTTCACCCTGCACCTCCCTTTTTTCTCCTCATTGCACTCACAGCTGTTGTGGGAGTAAATAACGTGAAAGGAGATTCTGATTTCCTGATTTTGGGGTTAATTTTAGCCTAGAGGTGTTCACTGATGTTGGCTGGTCTCACAGATGGCTGGGCAGGAGGCGGTGTAACTTTTAAGCTGTTCAGAACTTCCTTAACTTTTTTTTTTTTTTTTTTAACTTTTTAAAGTACCTGAGTTTGACAGTGGGCCCTTTCTCCCCCAAGGAGGATGATAGGAGGCTGTAGCGGGGTTGCAAGCATAAGCATCAAAATGCTGCTTATAGCTCTTGGTGCTGACACCTGCTTTTACCATTACAGAAACAGAATATTGTTCAGATGCAAACCACTTTGGGGATGAAGTTGTTCCCATTGCAGATCTACTTCTGAGTGTCTTCACTTCTGTCATTACTTTAAACGAGGGCATTCCTTGTAGCTAAAAATACTCTTGATTTTCCAACTCTGAGGCATCTTTGTTGTTCTCACCTGTATTAAGTGGGTTACTATTTTCAGGTTAGAGTAAATGTAAGATCTCCAACAATCATAATGTAACCACTGAAGGGGGAAGGGAAGTTCCTGCTTGAGCCACTTTTCATCTCATACTTTCAGCACAGTGGCTAAAATCATCTCAAGGCTGCATTCACGTGCTCAGATGTGGAGCTGGTGCTTCCTGCAGCCTTCCCCATGTCCTGCACCAGTCTCAGAGACGCACTGGGTCTGGTGTGTTTGCAGTAGGATGCTTAGGAGCTGTTGGAGGTAAACTTTTTCAGATAGATTGGAGGAGAAGATTGATTTTAGTCAAATTTAACTTATGGTGCATCTTTTGCTATTAACACCCAGTTCACAGGTTAGACTTCAGTATTAAACTAATTTTACATTGTTGACAGGGCCTAGTTAGTGTATCCTGAGCAAAACATTGGCTGAGATTTACTAGGCTAGTGTTGATTTTTGATCTCTTGTTTCAGTACACCTTGAAATGCATGTTAACCACCTCAGGTCCATGGTTAATTAAGTCAAAGGATGGGTATACAGTAAAAGCACTTGACATTTTGTCAGGATACAGTTCTGTTAATAGAGATGTGAGTGTTTTCTGAAGTAGGAAATTTTTTGATGTTGGGCTACTTAACCTCTGAGTGTGGCAAACCTTCTTGGTGGCAGTGCTTTGCCTCTGGTTGCCATATCACACTCAGGAATTTGGTTCTGGGGCTCCAGAAGGGATGCCCTGCTTGCTCCTTGGCCTCATGCAGTGTCTGCAGCTGAGCCATCCGCTTCCCCAGGCGCTGCCTGGAAGCTGGGGAAGGAGCTGCTCAGGGCTGGCACAAACTTGCTGTATGCCCCTGTGTTTCCTGGGGGAGTGTGCGTTGGGAAAACAGCTCTGGAAATGGGTCACTACTTCCCATGGAATGACTCTGGCCTACATGCTGGTTGCAGTCAGAGGAGTGCCTGCAGCCTGGAACCGCACCTGGCTGTTGTACGGGTTGGTTCTGACTGCAGCCATGTCTTGGTGCTCTTCAGATGCACACACAGGTTGGAGGGGTGTCTGCTGCCATCCCTGCTGGCACTGCGATAGTGATAGTGGGGCCGCCTGCCTGGTGAGGAGGGGCACCGCTGCTCTGACAGATAACATGCAGCTTCCACTGCTGTGTGCTGGCTTTCTATTCAACATACGGCTGTATGTTTGATCGTATTGACTAGGGCATGAATTTTCTGGGAGTTGAAATGCTTGCCTCACCCTGCCATGGTTGTCTACTGCTGACATTCGCTCACTGAGGTCTGTGAGTGCTGGTGGTGCTGTGGGCCGCCTTGTTCTGTGCAGGAGCTGTGCCTGTGCCTGTCCTGCTCACAGCAGCAGAAGTGCTTCTGAGATGGTATCGCAGATCAATACCTGGATGTACCTGAAGACGGCCAAACCAGGCTGTTTAACTGTCTGGTGAGACTGAAGGGAAAATACAAACCGCTGTAGAAGTGCTGCTTGTGGTGTGAAATGCTGCCTTCTTCCTTTAGAGCTCTGACAGTTCTTTCAGATGCATTTTTTTCAAGCTGTGATCAAGTAAGAGGATTGGAGTTAAGTTACTAAAGCTAAATGGGTGTGTGTGTTGCTTTTGCAAAGTGTTGACAAAGCAGCTGTGTGGCTAGCAATGCATATGGCTGCCTGGCACAGCTCATTGCATGCATGCCATGGTTTCTGCTGGTTCTCCTTTCAGTTCTAAAGCTTGAAAGCACAACCTAGTCCTGAAAACACTTAATGACTTTAGACAAAAAGCACATTGTTCCTATGATTCTCTCCCCTCCTCAACCCCATTTTCACCTTAAGGTAAACACCAAAGGGATCATGAAGCTGCATCAGCAGGCTCTGATGCTGGGCATATGTATGGCTGGCACTTGGGCTGCTGCACATGGGTCTCTGAGATCCATCCAACCGAGTGCAGCAGGTATGAATTGAATGCAGTGACCATGTATTTCATCCTGAGTAAGCGTTCATGTGAAATGAACCAATGCAGTGATAATGTTATTAACAAAGACAGTCCTGTTGTCCCTGGTTTCACTCCTCACTTGCAGAACCGAAGCTGCATCTTGTCTGAGCCAGTCTTTCAATTATTAGTGTATTTGTTAAAATCAATATCAATAACGTAAATCTGGTGAAAACTTTGCCTGACAGTGATGCTTGAATTGACATTTCTCAAAATGTTTCATATGAGCACATTAAAAAAATTTAATAGGCAAAGAACATATAAAGCTATCCCTAGAACAGTAGTTGCATCATGCAATTAATACAGTGCACGCAATGCTATCTTGTAACAGGAGTTTGTCACTTAATACAGGTTCATAACATTGGATGTGAAGGGGACCCAGAATTTTGCTGGAGTGCTTTGGACACTGCTGTCATGAGCTCACCTGTATGCGCATGGATGGGCAGGAAGGTAGGCTGTTAGCAGGCAATAACTTCTCCTGTCCTGCCTGAGCTGGAGCTCCACGTACAAAGTGGCTGTTCCCTGTGTGGCTGCAGCACTAGGGGAGCTGGGCACTGCCGTGTCTGAGAAGGAAGACTGTGCTGGTTGCAAGTGTGCTTGGACTCAAGAATGCTGAACTGCAAGAGTGCTTATTTCCCAGCACTTGAAACAGTACAAATGTATTTTTGCTTGTGAAGCAGATGAGAAGCTTGCTTCTAGTAACATTTGCAGAAGAGAAGACAATTCAAATAAAAACATCAATGAAGATTTAACTGTCAACACTGCATCTGTTAGGTAGGGGTAATGGCAGAAGAAATAATAAAATCTAAAAACAAAGTGCCTATAAGCTATGTTGAAAGGGTACCCTTTGTGTTCTGGAGTCAGTATTCTGTCAGCACTCTGAAACAGAAATTTGGATGAGACAGTGTCTGCAGTGATTTGTATAATGAGGGAACACTGCTTCTGTTTTGGAACGTGCAGGCCAGTAGCAGTGGGCTCAGTACTTCAGTGTGTAGCATGGTCCTTGTGATGGATGGCAAACCTGTGCTGCACAGCAGTGTACGGGCTGAGTCCCAGGGCCTCACCTTGAGTGGGCAGTACGGGGAGATCCCAGGGCCTGATGGGCAGTTTCGTATCTCCCAGAGATGCCATCGCCCCATGTGTGGCTGTTTGGATGTTGGATCAGTCTCCTGTTCACCAGGACTTCCCAAGACAAAGTGTGGAGGACTTCTCCCTCATCCTTTGAGTGCTTCCTTGTTCTTGTGGGGTGTCTTTGATCTACAGGATGCTGAAGCCGCGTCAGGAGCTGACATCCACAGGAGCATTAAAATACCCCAGCTTGGCCATGTGAACTAGAGCAAATTAAACCACATGTGCATATTTATTTCTGTAACTTTTTTATAGTCGAAGGATGCAATAGGAAAAGAAGCAACCGTATCTGCTACATAAAAGTACAGACACTGTATTGTGTGTGACAGGGTTTGAGAACAAGCTGTAACAGGTGAAGAAAGACTCTCCTGTTACATGGGCACAGATAAATTTCCTTTTGTGTAGCTTACCTGTTATAAGTATGCCAGTGTTGTGTTACCACCCTGGTAAACACAACGTATTGCCACTGGCAAAAACCTGGTGCTGCATATAGGTGAAATAACAGAATGCTGCATCAGAGGCTTGGGCTGGTGCTTCTGCAGGTCTGTGTGCTTTGTCCGTGTGCAGCTTCAGCAAAAACAAACAAACACTGTACTCTTTTCAGCCTCAAGTCTATCTTGGCTTAGTTTTTGTTGTCTTTTATATCTCATTCTGTATTACGAAAGCATGACACATCTTTTCCTTTCAGAAATGCAGGAGTATTCTGGTGCGAATAAAAGTTGCAGCTAAATGATTGCTGTTTCTGCAATCTCTCTCTGATCATTCTTAAATCAGTATCTCACTCTGACTTTGGCTGATAATGCCTGGAGCTCATTTCAAGTTGGGGTCAGATCTGGATGTAATGACATCTAAACTGGAGCTCTGCTTCTATTCTGTTGGTTCACAGCGTATAAAGAAGTAATACAGAAACTGACTTGTAGGTGAGAAACTTTTAAAAGATTTGAAGTTGCAGATTTTGTTATATGTACAATTATTTCTTAAGCAAGATTTCTTAATTTGAGTCTTGTCTGCTTCTGAATGGAGAAATAAATTGTAAGATTAAGTGGATAACACTGCACAAAAAGGTCTGGAGGTTAGGAAGCGCCAGGAATTCTGTATTGGACAGTCTGTGGGAGAGCTCTCCTTGCATTTATTTCTGTCCTCTCTCTGACCTGCCTTGCTCTGTCCCATGTGCACCCCTCCTCTGAGGACAACCTCAGCTTTCAAGTCACGGAAAGTAGTCTGGGAGAAGGGGAGGAAATGAGCTGAGGAGCCAGCAGTGGGGAGGACTGGGGGAAAAATCTACTTTTGCATGCGGCAGGGGTACACTTAAATTACTGACAGCATTTGTGGGATAAAAGGTATAGCTGGAAATGTAAATGGCCTAGATACATCAAAAGCAGAGTGTGACCGGGGAGGGTTTGTTGCAGCTGTGTATGTAGTCACCTAGTTGTAACTCTGATGATGGCCCAGGCCACAAATGATGCATTATTTGGGAGAAAAATAAAGGGTGGGGAGAAGGCTTCTGGGACTCGTGGCTTTCCTGAAACAAAGGAAGAATCATTCATCAGTGGAATAAGGAATTTGAGATGCTGCTTAATTCGGTGGTGATGTTTATACCAGCTCCTCGCCAGAGGCAAAGCAGGAAGACGGTAATTAATTTTGGAAGTCCTCAGAATTTGCTTCAGATGAGTGGTGCAAGCAATGGAGCAAAAATAGCAGTAGTTAGGAAGATTTGCCAGAGAGAATAGAGTATTGAGATTGGGAATGTATTTGTGGAATTAGGGTGTTTCGCAGAGCATAAGAAAGATTTAATTCAGTGGCTGACATGCAGTAGTCAGCTGCTCTAAAACACATTTTTGAGTCTGGGTTGTTGCCTTTGTGCTCTGAGAATGAAGCCCAGAATGCTGTTGAAATACGGGCTGAGGATTTGGCCTATCAAACAATAAATAAAATGAAATATGCAGTAAGAAAGCAAACACACAACAAAGGCGTAAGCAGTGAAGTACAACTTCTATTCAGAATGTGTTTTTGCTCAGAAGTGTGCCAGTTCTGATCACTGCCGCACGTGAGGCTACAAGCTTTTCAAGGAAGAGGTAATGTTTGTGACCAACCTGTTTTCCTCCCGTCAGACAAAGCTGTGCTAAAGCTTGATGATGTGAAGAGCTAAATGCTGCCCTTGTGGTGAGAGCGCCTTGCTTGGGGTGCTGTGACTGCTGGAGTGGAGGGAGCAGTGGGAGGGGGGTGGCTTGTAGGGAGGGACATAAAGTGCTGCTGTGGGGATACGAAATGCTCCTGCCCATGGGGAGGGCTGGAGAGAGAGAGAGGGAGTGTTATGGGGAAATAGTTACTTGGGACAGTGGCACATCAGGGCATTAAGAGAGCTGCAATACGCATGAGCTGTGGCATATAAAATAAAACCCATCTGAATCACCTCTCCATCCTTCATCCACGTGGTTGCAAAATGAGACTGAAATTGAATTATGTCGGTGGGAGGCCCCAGTTTGTGAATGTCTCTCTTAAATTCCTGTTTCTAAAACAGTTGTTTGCATGATTTGCATAAGCTGTGTATTTTTGAGGCTTGCAGCTGCAGATGGTGCTGCACGATGCATTTGGTTTGGGAAGCTCTGTCTGTGATAAAGAATTGTTTTGAGAATGGTTGCTGCCTTACGGGTGTTGCAGTGGTTGGCAGTAGGTATTTTTTATTCTTATTTCTTTTCCAAGCAGCTTAATTTTTAGATTTAGATGTTCTGTGCTAATGCAGATGTGGAACAATCCTCAGTAGTTTTTCTGCCTCATTGATTTGGGCGCACTTATACTGGCTTTGGGAAGAGAGTGCCTCAGAACGCTGTGCCTGTTATGTTTGTATATCATTTTCTTCAAAATAGAAGGCATGCTTCTTTTCTGACTGTTTGCTTAGCTGCTGTGAGGCCTTGGGTCCTGTGGCTGCCTTCTTGGCACCAGGACAATGGGGTGGATGTGTTACAGTTGAGTAGTTAAACGGGAAAAACCTTCTGGTCACTTCTTAAGATTTCTTTTGTTTTCATTCAAAAGGAAAAGAACCAACTGACTTGAAATTGCTGACCAAAAAAGTGATAAAATTGTCAGTGGAGTGTTTAATGGAGAATTATTAAATTCCTGTTCTGCATGCTTTTAAGAATTCCTTTGTAAGTAGTGGAAGCTGATACCCAGGATATGTTCTGTATAAAACACCTTTTCAGCTGAAGCTTGTTTGTTTGTTAGAAGAAGGACATTCTTCGTGTAGGCAGGATTAAATAATTAACACAGCTCAGTCCTAATTTTGGTACCTGCTAACATTTGGGTGCTTCCCATATAGTAAGTTGCACTTTCCGAGCAGTTGAGAGAGGAGGATCTGCAGAACGCTCACAGCAACAGTCTGCTCTTTCTTGGAGCCCAAGGAATTAATTGCCCACGTTAGCTCTGCAATGGAAAAAGTGGGTTACTGTCAGGAGGGAAAGGGAAAATCAAGTTTAAACCTTAAGAGCGAGTTCATGCTGGGGAAAGCCCCAGCTGCTCTGGGATGTGATGGTGATCCTTGGTCAGTCCTCTGCTAAGGCCTTTTGACTGTTTTTGGTGGTGTTTGTAGTATGGAGCATGCAGAGGCAGATGGTTGGGGCTCAGAATTAATGTTGCCGGAGTTTAGTGGCTGTTGGGAACATCCAGATCCCGACACTTGTCCTCCTGCACAGTCATTGGATCATGGATGTTGTTGTAGGACATGGAACAGTGCAAGAAACAGGCTGGAAAATGTAACATTAAATAATAGCCTGAAAAACTGCAGAGAGCCATGCCTTTCAGGAACTTGGAAACTGGTGCGAAAGAGAATCTGAAATCTGCACCTTGGAACAAAGCAGCACTTCCTTGTCCAGCTTGTTGGAAGGCATCCCTTGTGAGAGAGGAATGGTTCTTGGTTTGCTCTCTGTGGGTGTTAGTTTAAGACAAGTTATTGTTTTATTACATTGAACGTGAATGGTGACATTAACCTGAAGTGTAGACTTCTCATAATAGGAATTACTTAAAATCGTAGTTTACCATGATGTTTGCTTGCCACATACACAAGAATATTGCCTCCCCACCTCCCAACAGCTCCTCGTGCAGTCGTTTTCCATTCTTTTCTTTGTTTCTGGAAGTGAATGGGAATGTTACGTGCTTTATAGAAGTTCACCATGCAGCCACATCAGATTTCTGTGGTCCCGCTGTGTATATCCATCAATTTTTACTCACATTGCAATGAATAAAGAAGTGAGAAAATAGGACCAGTGCTAGCAAATCTGTAATGTAATGATAGAAAAAGGCCATGAAAAGTACTGCCAAAAGTCATAGGTAGAAATGCTGATGCTGTTGGATCTTAGGTGTGAGGTCTCCTATGTGCAAATGCCACATTTTTCTCTAACTCAGACAGATCTGTTGTTGTTGTTTTTTAACAGACTCCTTCGTAGCGAAGTAGTGTTAGGCCCACTTAAAGTGAGGCTAAAAGTGAAATTCCCTCCCAGTACAACCAGTGTTGTTGCAGTGCGAAATCTGTATTATTTATCAGCTGATGTTCTGTGCTGGAAATTGATCTTTGCATTTAAGCTCTACCATGGGCAGGTGAAGTGTGTTTCCAGTTTTAGGAAATGTTATTGATATTAGAACAAAAGAAGATTTATCCTGCCCTGCTACCTGTCCTGCTGCCTGCAGTGTAGCACAGCTCAGCAGATTTCAGGGCTGAGTTGAGGTGTGAGCAGTGCAATTAGTGTTTGCTGCATGCATGCATTCTCAAACAGAATTGCAGTATCTTGCTAATATTTTGATTTTGTTGTGAAAGTAACCATACAGAATCATTCTGCCTTCAGAGCTAGGTTAACAAAGGGTAATACAGCATTTTTTTTATTGTTTCAAACACAAAACTTCTTTGTTGCTGATCTATATAGCAAGCATTCAGTTGTAGTGTTTACTTTGATGGATGCTCTACAGCTTTCTGAAACACAGTAGTGTGCTGAGTCAAAATGAAACAGAGTTGAGTTCTGAAGAGTTATGTAGGTTCCCAACTACTCCCAGTGAAGCTGAGTCAAGTGATAAAGCTGCATGCTTCTCTTGAAGGAGAGCTGCATCAGGAGTGCAGTCACTAGTGCCATAACACACTTATGCTCCTATCCAACAAGGCTCGTTCTGTTACTGTTTGTCTCCTTTTAAAACACAACATGGCCAGAGCACTACGGTTGTGTCACGTTCAGTGCTGGTTGGCTCCTGGCTCCATTTAACTCCATATCACTTTCTGTTTCAGAGGTTTGTTTTCTCTCAGTTCTTCTTTAGCCTTTGCTGTGATGCTTGCTGAAGAGTTCTGTTTGTTGTTGCAAGAGACATGTTGATTACTCAGTTAAAGCAGTAAAACATAAAGAGGGGTGTGACGTTGTTTAGGGTGTGTTTGGTAGGCTGGGACCAAGAGCCTTGTCTGCAGTGCAGATGTAATCGTGCTACCATCTCTGGAATGTGCAGAGACAAGACATAACGAGTTTGGATGGTTGCTTCTCCAGCCTTGCTCCTCTAGGTGCAGCGAAGAGGAGGGTAGCACAAGTCCAGTAGTTGTTGTTATAATGGCTCATGACACTTCTGATGCTTCAGCCTTTCCCTTATCGTGGAAGAAAATGATTTGTCTTGTCAACTGTTCTGTTTACTGCTTTGACTATTACATGGGAACCAGATGCAGTTGTCTTTCCTTTTTCTTCTGGGTCTGATAGTTTTCTGGAAGTGTAACCTCAGCCAGCAAAGCCCATCAGACTGGGAAAAAAACTGGGAAGGCTCCCAGCAGTCTTTCCCTTGCCCTGCTGGCTGCAGAGGAGATTGTGGCAATGCAGAATGGGTAAACATGGGATAGTGAGTTGGGGGTTGGCATCTTTCAGAGAAATCATAGCACTGTGTTGAAGAAAAATGCGTGCTGGTAGTGTTGTCTGCCCCAAGTTATTAAACAGGTGTATGAAAAGAATCTTAAAATGAGAAAGCAGTCGATAGAAACTGCTTCTGCAAGAGTATAAAGTTGTAAATATGTGGGATAATTATAGGTGTGTTGTCAGTGTCCAAATTGATCTCTGGTTCAGGCAGTCTTTCATTTAACACTGCATTATTCATGAAGCTCGAAGTTAAGATGCTGAGAGCTGGCAGTAATTTAGTCACTGCTTGTTTTAGTAAACTTGGTGTGGAGGGTGACTTCTTAAATGGCAGCCTTTGGTTCACTGAATAATTGTGCTGATAATACCTTAAGTGATTTATACACGTCTGTAAGAAATTAGTCACATTTTTAAGGCTTAAGATGTTTAGTAAATGCCATCAACGTGCTCATCTCTTTAAAGGCAGGCAGATGAACGAGGTGCTGTGGCAGACTGCTGAATTCAGAGAATAGCTTCAGGGTCGGCTGTTTGTTCTCGGCTATCTTTCTGCTCACAAAGTTACATTGTACCTCCCTTTCATCTTGAAGTAAAGATAGCTTTCTTTGTAGGATGATGTTTCAGATGCTGTTTGCCTTGGCATGTACCTCTCATGGATGAAGTTTGGTGTTCAGGAGCTGCTCAGGGGGGTAACCTTGCCTTATCTGGGAATGTAATAGGTACGATGACCTTCAGTTATAAGACTGTTTGGATTCAGAGGTGCACTGACCCAACATATAAGCACTCATGCCATCTCATCTTCTGTCAGAATGTTCCCTTTGACAGGCAGACATAATGACAGGAACACAGGGCTGCAGCACTGTAATGGTTGGTCAGTGGAATACAGGCTCTGGCTGCCCGCCCCGCGCTCCACGTGCTGTAGGCATGGCAGGGCTGGCCTGCTTCCAGGCAGCTTCCCCACCCCAGTGATGTTTCTCTCTTTGATGACTGTCTTGTGTAGCATCCTCTCATGCAGCAGAGGATTTGCAATTCACAGTCAGTAGTGCAATAATAATTTATTTTGGACGTTTCGGACCGCAGGAGACTTCTGTATAATTCTTTAAGCCCCCCCTCCCTCTTTTTTTTTTTTTTTTAAAAAAGTATTGGTTGCTTATTTTTTAAAAAAAGGTAATAAAAAAAAAAAAATAATAATCATTTGTATTTCCTTTCTTTTAAATTTCCTAAGGCAAACTGTGAGAGCACCAAAGTCCCTTAAACCGTGTCTCCCTCTGCAGTCACCTCGCTGCCTGTGACTGTGCCGTTCTCCTTTACGCTGCTCACTTGTCTCTTGCTCTCTGGTACTTCTCTAGAAGCTTTTTCCCCTTAGGTCTTGGTGTCCTTTGTAGCTTCCTGGGTGAATTAATGAAAAAGTAATAGAATAGGAAGGGAAACAACAAAACAAAACAAAAAACAACAAATTACCCTCTCTATTGTTAATATGAGAATTGCTTTTTTTTCCTGTAATTTCAAATTTCTGAAAGTCATGAGTAACATCTGTGGCATCAGCATTCTATATCTTAGCAACAGTCTTCAGAATGTTATGGGTCCTCTTATCCTGAATGGTCAGCTTGATCTCCATGTCTGTGTTTAGTCTTTTAAAATGTTTGGGGGGGTTGGTTTGTTTGGGGTGCTTTTTGGAAAGGCAGCAGTACTACAGAAATGGGTTGCTGCTTCTACAAGTTTATATTGCAGCAATCTAGGTAGGTGTGCCTTGAAAAGGAAATGATAGGACACTATTGCTTAATTCCCTGAGTCCCTTTGTGCAGCTAGGAAGTGGTGTTTGTATTTTGACTGTACACAGAGATTACAGAACAGGTACTTTCTCTTACTCTGAAGAGCTTTGTTTTTCCAAAGCAAGCAAATTTGGTCACTTTTTTTTCCATGAGGTGAACAATTTCCAGCTTTTTGTCTTAAAGCAGTTCGAGTTGGTTGAAGACTTGCTGTTGTTAGGTTACTCTGATCATGGGACTTGTTTAGTTGTTTCCGTTGTGTGCATAACCCCAGCTCCCTGGGAGCTCTGCCTGTTGCTCTGGCTTTCCTGCAGTAGGTCCCAGACTTCTGGAATCCCAAAGGCTTTTGGTAAGCTGCTGTCTAGTTGCATAAAACCCAGTATCTCTGAAGAGGCCATTTGCAGGCCGCTTCTGTGGTTTGGGGAATGTTTGCTACAGAGAGTTGTGAAATAATCCCTGTTTTAACAACTCCTAGTGCTAGTGCATTTCGACTGCTACAACACTCATTTTGTCCACTTTCCTGTGAAATTTTACATAGTCTGCCTATATACTGTTTTATTTCTATGTATTTTTAGGAAAGATACTAAAAGATCTCGTAGCATCTTCTATGAAATTACAGCGGCTTTGGTTCCGGAATGCCTGGTTCACAGAGGGGGAGGAAGACTATTCTGTTAGCTGCCTCTCCCAGCACCTGGTGTCCAGCCTTCAGCTGCCGCAGACACCATGGTCCCATCATCGCAGAGGTCTGTACAAACCGTGGGCACACCTCACAGTCCTCAGTGCTGGTGGTTTCCATCATGAGGCGGTTGTATGTGGTGAGGTCCTTGCTTCAGCCCTGTGGTCTGCTTAACCTCAAAAGGAAACAAATTTTTCATAACCTGCCAGGCAGTCTGCTTCAGTTTCTCCTCTGTGTCCAGCAGGTCCAAAAGCTAATGAGAAATGCTGTAGGTAATCTCTCAGAATTTGAACACTTGGTATGACATGAGCCGTGATGGCAGCCCTGTGCAGCTGTTGCTCAGTGTTAAACTTCTGGCGGCCATGGTTTCATTGCTGAGGAAGGGGGCTCCTTCTGTAGCTTTAGTCCATGTGGGACTGCAGACATGGTCACTGCTGAGCTGCGCTTTGTATTCAGTGGTTTGTTGTATTCGTATATTTCATCATATTCTGTGTTCTTTTTCTCTAATGAAATAATACTTAAGTTGTAACTGTTGTGTTTTGGAGAGGTAGAAACCAATTTAAGTGTTCTTTACAAGGCAGCCTAACAGTGTTTGTCTGTTAGCGTCTGCTGCTGTTACTATGATGTGTGCCCAAGGGCTGTGGTGCAGCACTGCCGTGTGTTGGGATGGGCATTCGGGACACGTGCTGTGCTGTGGTTTGTTTTTTCCCTTCGTAGTATCTTACATATGCCTCTGCTGTATCTCCTAAGGTGATCACTTTTGCTCTGATTGTTTCTGTGTTTTCTCCCTGCTCTCTGCTGGCTGCGCTTTGGGGCAATGCAGTGCAGCATCTCTCAGAAGCCCATCACTGTTAAAGCCAGGTCCTAGCTCAAGGACATGTCAGTGCTCCCTGCTCTTGGTGAGGGATTGGCTGTACCTCGGCTGTTTGCTCCAACCTGTTTATAGGCATTAAGTTGCCCTGATGGTGACTGGGAACAAAGCAGCCTGTGTCAGTGTGCAGGCAGTTGCTGTGCTGCCGCAGGCTGTGTGCTGCGTGCCCTGCAAGGAGCTTTGCCCCTGCTCTCTCAGACTTTGTGTTGTTGAAAGAGAAAAAGAAAGATAAGCTGTGGAGATAAACATGGTGATATAAGAAGGCTGCGGGGTGACCTCATTGCAGCCTTTCAATATCTAAAGGGAGCCTACAGAGGGGAAGGGAATCAACTCTTTGAAAGGGTTGATAACTGCAGGATGAGGGGAAATGGTTTTAAGTTGAGGGATGGGAGATTTAGGTTGGATGTCAGGGAAGTTCCTCACAGAGAGAAGGGTGGGTGCCTGGAGAGGTTGTGGGTGCTCCGTCCCTGAGATGTTCAAGGCCAGGTTGGATGGGGCCCTGGGCAGCCTGGTCTAGCATTAAATGGGGAGGTTGGTGGCCCTGCATGTGGCAGGGGGTTGGAGATTCATCATCCTTGAGGTCCCTTCCAACCCTGGCCATTCTGTGATTCTGTGATACTGTGATTTTTTGTTTCTTCCTGTTCATGAGTTGCAGCAGTTTAAGCCTTTCCCTTCCCAGTTAGTTCTGTTGTAATTAGGTTGCTGTTACTTGAACCCAGCGCTGCAGTGCTGGTTGCTGCCGGCAGGCTCTGTGTGCCTCGCCCAGCAGCAGCCTTCAGCACCAGCGGTCATCGGCGTTGGGATCGCACTGATGAGACGCAGTGGGTGCCCGCTGGGACCCAGCAGGTATCTCCGTGTCAGAGCTCTCATCCGGGCAGAAATCTCGGCTCTCATCTGTTTCTGTTCCTTAGTTCTGTAAGTTTACTTGGGGAGCTGCTAATCCGTGACGACGGAGAGCAGCGCCCGTTGAAGTGTTCTGTGCGCGCCGGCCTTCTGAAGCGGGCTGCGGAGGCGCCTCGCGGGGCGGCAGGGCTGGCCGCTGTCCGAGGTGCTGCCGCGAGGTCCCGCAGTCAGCAGCTTTGCCCGCTTGCCCGCGGTGCCTGCGGGATGACCGGGATCGCCAAAGCGATGCGCCTCGAAAATACTCGGCTTTAGTTCGTGGCGCTTAATGTGTGTTTTGGATAGTTGTTGTAGCAGAGTTTAGTGTCAGTAGTGGCTGAAAACTGGAGAATGTTACTTCTGAGCTGTTCCCGAGATGGTAAAAGGACTTTCTTTGCTTTTTTTTTTTCTAAGTTAGATTTAAAAATGCATCTCTAGATTGATACTTCTGTTTTCCTTTTAAAAGAAGTGAAACAGAAGAAGACATAAAGCATGCTGTTGATTTACCAGTTTGTTACTATAAATGTATCAGTAAAGGTGGGACAGAAAGACAGAGTCATTTAAGTGGTCATTTTTACTTTGAGACTTGGGTAATTCTGAGTGTAAGGCCATTGAAAGCTTAAGAATGTTAACGTTCTCTGTTAATATGGGCTTTTTGTCAAGTCGTTAGTGTTCATTGGCTTGCAGAGTTCTACGGTTGCACATCCATCAGTACAGTAGCTGTGCTGCTGCTTTGGTGGATGCTGTTCAGCAGGATAAAGTGTGCCTTTCATGTCTTTGAAAAGTAGTCCCTCTCATAAGTGTTACCTGAGATAGAAACGTGAATACAGTTGAGTAATTTTTGTTTTTGTTTTTCTTTGTTAGCTGGAGATGCAGATGATCCTCCAAGAATTACTCAAAATCCTGTCATTAATGGGAATGTAGCAATGGCTGATGGACACAACAACACCGAAGAGGACATGGAGGATGGTAAGGAAATACAGATGAAAACATCTAGCTGGCTGGCTTTGTTATTTTTATGACTTTGAGAACAAAACGGCCTATGTCTTATCTATCCTTTGAACTGCATCTCATTAAAAATCAAAGCCTCAATAGTTAACTCCTTGTTCTCTGTGTAGCTTTTCACATGGCTATCCAGTAGCATCAGGGACCTGACAGGTTGTTTATTTATTTTCTCTTTTAAATATTGCTTTAAACACTGCTGAAAGTTGTGCTGCTCATTGTTAAATTCTCTGACGCGGTCATTTATGCGTGCTGCAGCTGCGCATTACCGAACAGCGCTGTGCGTCGGTTACACGATTCCTTCAGGACGGTTACAGAGCCCTTATCTGCTCTGCTCTGTTACGTGGCAGCTATGATACTAACTCACTGTAACTATTCCTTTGACGAATATATTCCACCCTTGCAGTTGAGTCCAAGGGAAATCCTGTCGACTGATGTCCCTTTTAATGAGAAGGAAAAGTGATGGAGATTTTGAAATATTTTTGTTGACCTGTTAAATAAAAGTTCATGTGTAATTTGTGGGTTTTTGTTAGAGAAAATATAATTTTAAAGTAAATATGATAGACTTAAAGAAAGATAATCTGAAGTTCACTTAAGTTTGTTGTTATATTCAGTGAAGTGCCCAGTAGTATTTCTTTTCTTAAGAGAGGAGGTGAGGAAGAAACTGCCTTTATTTCAAAGAACAAAATAAATGGGAGAAGGGAGACAGTGTGAGTGGGATTTCTTCCCCTCTGATTCTTTGTCTTGTCCTGTCTTGTGAGAGATAAATCTGAAGTACTTGAAGATTTGCTAATCTTCAAGTGCTAATTTCCAGTAATGTGGAAAATTTTCAGTGGTTTTGTTGGAGAAAAAAATCACAATTTGAGTTTAAAGAGCAAAAAAGCACTGCTTTCATGTATTCAAGGAACCTGATATTAGATAGAGTAGAAAATAGTAATGTTCTATGAAGAGAATATGGTTTAAATTCAGGACGTGCTGTAACATTGGCAAAGATAAAGTTTCCTAAGATTGGATTATTGCAAGAGAGTAAAAACTAGGTCTGTTCAGCCTGTGACTTTTGTTATTGATCTTGTTCAGGTAACTATAATTCACTGTAATTAATTGAGTCTGAAACAGAAATTTTTGTTTCAATCAAGACAATTTATTTTTGCCTGTTATGAAAGATCTTAAGTACATTTTCTGTTTATTGTGATATTAATTATTGTCCTCATGTACATTCGATGTGGTCAGGAGTATTGATGCACTGTGCTGTTGGACAGCTATCAGAGGTAGAATATGATTGTTAAGCAATACTCTGGTAGGTCCTCATTACCATATTTGATGAAGGAGTGCCTGCATACGTCTTGGTGCTATGATACTTCTTTATATACGCAGAAAGTGTTGTTATTGCAAAGACATTCCTGAAGACTTGCATCACGTAAGTGCATGGTGCTGTTTCATGGCCTTGTGAATCAGATGAGGTGTTTGTTATTGTGTTATTTACACATCAGTGCAATTGCTGGCTTGCTGTTGGTTCGTTTGCTATCTGAGCTGCAGCACAGTGTGCGTGTATGATGGGCATCCCAGAAGTTCACAGGATAGGGAAGAAAGCAGGAAGACATCGGCCTCTGTAAGCGTCCTCTGTGTTCCTCTGCTGCTTTTCTTAGCAAGTGAGAACAAGCTGAGCTGGAAGAGGATGCAAGAGGAGAATTTGGATACTTCAGTAAGAAAACTAAACATGAGTTTTAACAGTTTCTGTGGAAGAGGTGAAAACTAGGATAAAATGTTGGTGCTCTCTTCCTGTGGGATCACAGAAACCAACTGTTTGAATTCAGGACATTTTTGAGATGTTTCTTCTCATGCTAAGCAGGAAAAACAAAAACAACTGGGATGGGGTAAAAAGTGCAGCTCTCATCCCATTGGTCTGGCAGCTAACGTGGGCATTGAGGAACACAGCGTGGGACTGCAGTGCACCACTGGCAGGACTTGAGATGGGGCTGGTGTTGGTCCGTGTGGTGTGCTGGCAATACAAAACAGCCAGCAGTGGGGAGCGTGCTGTGATTTGTGCAGGAAAGGGCTCAGTGACCTGAAATTTGTGAAACGAAACAGCAGTTTTGCAAATATAATTAAAAGCAATATAAACAAGGCTATGATCAGACTTGCTTCATACGCTCGTCAGTATTCCAAGCAGCACCTAACATAAATTCTCTCCGAAGTTAAAGGTCAAACAGAAGGTCCCTCACAAAACCAACTCGCTGCTTTGCAGTTTCCCAGTGCTGTCTTGTTTCCATTAAGAATTAGCAGCTAGGAGGGCTTCAGCAGTGCCAGTGTTAGCCACGTGCCAATGTTGCGTGTGCTGTTTTTGGATCACTTTAAAAATATCCATAGACCATTCAGCTGGTTTTGCTATTAATAGTTCAGGTTCGAAATATTTTAATAACTTTAGTGTACTTTAAAGTTAGCAACGTCTACTAAGGGAAAGAAGAAATCTGGTTTTCTCAAAGTTATAAGCACAAAAATATGTACTTCATTTTGAAGATGGATCATGTGCTGTGTTTGGATCTGTAATTTGGAGAGTCTTTGTTGTGTCATGGTGTTAAGTGTGACATTAGTGTCATCAGTGACAAAATCTTTTCCATCTAGCAGATGTGATCCATAGCATGTAACTTCAGCGGGCAGGGTTAGCTGGATCTGCTCTTCCAGCCTTGTGTTTAACTCTGTGTATGGCAGTGATCCGTGGAAGCCTTCCTTGCCAGTCACTGCAAAATTATCCTGCTGCCAATTGCAGCCTTGTATGAGAGGTTGTCAGATATGATGGCAGAGGAAGGTTTTACTTACTTATGTGCTCAGAGTATTCATCAGACTTACTATTTAAACTTTGTGTCATTTAAACACAGTTCTTGTTTTAATCAATTGCACTTGTTTAAAGCATGGGCTTTCTGGAGGGAGGGGAAGGTCGTTATTTCTAGGGACTGTTTGTATTTTTAGAGAAACTTCTATTTCAGGGTTGACCTTTGCTGCAAGGCTGCATTTTTGTGAAATAGTTTCTAGTGATTACTGAAGTTCTGTACTGAGAAGAGCCCTTCCCTGGTGAAGTCTCACACACAGACTTTCCTGAAAAGAAGGCAAGAAGTACAGGCCAGCTTGCTTGGAAGCATCTGCAGATGCTGCCTTAGCTGGTAGTGGAGCAGTGTCCTGTGCTGCAGTGCTCTGAATGCTGCATTCAAGGAGGCAGAAAGCAAACTTGGTCTGCTTGTTTTTGGGTGCATAAACTAAGCCCTGAAGTACTGTGCTGTGAACAGGGAAGTGTTTTCCAGCTGTTTGGAGATACATGTGATATAAGACAGAGTTAAATTGGTAAGTTAAGAATTGTCTTTGTCTGCAAGGAAGCTTGAAAGTGTGGCACTCCTTTGCCCATAGAAGTGCAGCTGCCTAGGTTCTGTCAACAAGCAGTGAGTAGCTGAGCTGGGTGGGAAGCGAGCGATGAGTAGGTGAGAAACTGCTGGTTTGGTTGCACTTGCAGTGGGAGAACAGGAGAAAGTAAACCCCAGCAATGGGAAAGGTCAAGGAATCTGGCAGCACAGAGCATTGTGACAGTTGTTACAGCTGTGGAGGAGAGATCAAGCAGTGGTTGGCTAGCTTCTGTTGTAGTAGTTACTTGTAAGAGCTGATTAGGAAAGCTTATGTCTGTCCTGCCCTACGCAGATATGGCCAACTTTGTTGCCAGAGTCAAAATCAGCAGCAGGATAGTTGCTTAAAAAGAAAACTGCTTTCCAGGGGCAAAGAAGGAAATTTGTCAAAGCTCCCATGCAGTTGTAGACAAAAATTCTAGTTTGTTGTGTGGAGTGTATAATCGTTCCTCTGTTGCATGTTGTAATTAAAATAATTTGGTTTCTTAAATAAGGTAATAACCAAGACTTGCCTGGCCCAGTTCCTGCCTTGTCCCTGCACCCCAGTGCTCTCGAGTTCAGTATCACAGCACATGATGTGTCCAGGGCTGCATGCCCTGTGCTGCTTGGGCCTCCCAGTGCCCAGGAGCAAACCTGGCTGTGCTATGCAGGACTTCAGACGAAGCTATGGAGGGAGAAAAATGAAAAAGGCAGGAGAGTGTGTTGGGCACCCTCTGTTACATCTTCCTTGTCAGATGAGTTCTGTATCCCTATACACAAGGTGAGGTGTATTGCAGGAACAAGAGCTCAGACTTGTGCCTTCCTGAAGCTGCCACAGCTTCCGGCACACTGCTAGAGCTCTGTACAGCAGCAGTGGAGCAGATTGTGGTATAGAAAGAGCTGAGGATGTGGAAAGAAGGCAAAACTAGTTTCAGTGTGTCAAAATAAGCAGTGTTAAAGACTGTCTCATTTAACTTTTTTTTAGATGACTAAAAATCTGTTAACTTTTGCATACAAGAATGTAGGACCCTCTTTAATAATTCTTCAGCTGTCTGATAGAAGATTAAAAGGAGGTTGATTTGTTCTGAAAAGACACTTTTGCAAACAGAAAACAGTAACTAGGCAGTGACTTAGTATTGAGTCAGTTGGACAGATTGTGAGAATCCTTAAATCATTAAGAAGAAATTGTCCAAAAGGAGTTTGTTCCAGTGCTCTGTCTTCCTAAATGCTATTGCAGTGTTTTTCAAAACAAAAAAAAAAAATGGAATTTTGGTTGTGTGGGAGGTTAATGACACTGTGGATTTTGTTTTGTTTGGCTGCTTCCAGCACCTCACTACATCAGACGCACTGATGTTGGCGGGGATTGTTTCGGAGGACAGCACATGAGATTTTTGAAATGCTCTCTGCATGTACATCTGTATTTTACAGATACAAGTTGGCGATCGGAGGCAACCTTTCAGTTCACAGTCGAACGCTTCAACAGATTGAGTGAGTCAGTTCTCAGCCCTCCCTGCTTTGTACGGAATTTGCCATGGAAGATCATGGTCATGCCACGACTCTACCCGGACAGACCTCACCAAAAAAGTGTAGGATTCTTCCTCCAGTGCAATGCAGAATCCGATTCCACGTAAGACCCCTTTAAGTATTATTGGAGTCTTCGTTTGATACTATTTGAACTGTACTGTAAAAAGTGTAGGCATCTGAAAACACCTACTTCATCCAACTTTCTTTGAGAGGAAAGAATTCTTGCAGGGTGTTGAGTCCTCTTTTCATCCTGACCCTTCAAAACCTAAAGCACAGGACTAATCCTCTCTTTCAGCAAGATTGTGGTAGGAATTTAGGTATGTTCCAGTTTGAGTACTGAAAGGAAGTCTTTGACAGTTCTTTTAGCATGTGAGAAGTTCTGGGTTCATTTCAAGCAGAGGAGCTGCTGGAGCTTTAAAGCCCTGCTATGCCATAGGTCCTACCTTGTGAGGAGCAGGAGTGGGTCATTCTCTGCAGCTGAGGCAGGGAATTGTGTTGGCATAGTCCTTGAACTGAGTTCATTGCTCAGCAGCCATAAAAAGGACTTGGACGTGTTCTCAGATTCCTGTATGCAGAACAAATTTGACCACATTTGACCCTTAGTAAATAGTACAATAAATTAAAGAGAATCTCTGCATTTTATCCAGTTGAAGAGCAGGTGCCTCACAGGTATCACTTCCAATATGATAACTTCATTCTTGCATCAAATCTTATACTGTTTTCACTCTAACAGTTGCTCTTTCCTGTCATTTTTGTAACCTAAAATGTGAATGCTCAGCGCAAAGATAAGGAAGAAAGATGTGTCACCAGTTCCTGTGAGAAGTGGTTCACACATAGTAGTCATAGAAAAAGTATAATCTTCAGAAGTATTGAACTAGATGCTAAGAAAGCAGGAATGCTTCTGTATGAGGCATTGACAGGGTTGTGTCTGAACTGATGTTCATTCTGATTTACACCAGTGTCATAGATTTGAGCAGGGTCATAAATGCTGCTGAGAAAATCTGGGGAATTGGGAAATTTATCTGGTGGGTGGGAAGGCAGAAGCACCTCCTCCTTTCCTTTGTTAAAGACTGAGTTATCCCAGTCTGGAGACACCAAGAGCCCTTTCAGCTGACATGTATGTTGGCACCAAAGTGGATTAGCAGTAGAACTTTAAACCGCTGTTACCTGTGGTTCACTAACAGTCCTGCCTTAATACCACTGCCCAAGGAGAACCACTGTTCCAGCTGAATTCAGATTCATAACGTGGCTTCAGAAGGCCTCAGTCATTCATACTCTCAAATGATTAATCAAACCTTAACATCAAACAAGAGAAAACAAAAGAAAAATCTGTGTATAAAAGCAAGGTAGCAAAAAACCCTATCAAGGGTGTTTTTAGTGACTGTAAAAAGCTGCTGTTTGAATGCTTTCACGTGTGTATGGGAACTGCTGAGTCACAGCCTGAGCCTCTGATTGATCACCTGAGGCGAGCACTGAGTCAGCCCTGGGAGCACAGGTGAAGGCAATTCACCTGCACTGCCAGAAGGGGTGCAGCCTGGCTGCCCCTCTGCTGGACCCATTTGAGAGCTGAGTGCCAGTGGGAAAGGATCTCTTCTGGAGATCCCTCCTCTGGAGTTTTGCAGTAAGTCCAGGATGTGGGTAAGCATTCTGTCTATTCTCTTTTTGTTATTATGATCTGCTTTGCCAAACTCTCTTGTTTATTCCATAGTTACAACATCTTTATATTCACTGATTATACAGCGTGCTTCTTCTGTGTTTGTAGGTCATGGTCTTGTCATGCACAAGCAGTTCTCAAGATAATAAACTACAAAGATGATGAAAAATCATTCAGTCGTCGTATTAGTCACTTATTCTTTCATAAGGAAAATGACTGGGGCTTTTCCAACTTTATGGCCTGGAGTGTAAGTAATTGGACTTCTATTAATCTGCTACTGGACAGGAAAAGTTTTGTACTTATCCTTCTGGAGCCTGAAATACCTGTGGAAATGTATTTTAAGCTGCTTTTCTTGTCATTGCTGAAGATTATTTTCAATTTCCTGTGAATTCTTGTCCTTATTGCAGATTGATTTTATTTTGACTTAAATATTCCGCTTGATCAAGTGGAGCCTATTGATTAACCCACAAAAAGGATCCAAGGGATGGAGCACCTTTCCTACAGGGACAGGCTGAGAGTGCTGTTGCTGTTCAGCTTGGGGAAGGATCCAGGGAGACCTGAGGGCAGCCTATCAGTGTCAAAAGTGGGGCTGTGAGAAAGAAGGCTCTTTAGCAGGGTCTGTTGTGTTAGGACAAGGGGAAATGGTTTCAAAGTAAAAGAGGCGAGATTTTGGCTGGACACAAGGAAGAAGGTTTTGTTACAATCAGAGTGGTGAAGCACTGGAACAAGTTGCCTAGAAAGGTGATGGATGCACATTGAAAGTCAGGATAGACCTGGCTCTGAGTTGCCTGATTGAATTGCAGGTATCCCTATTCATTGCAGGGGGGTTGGACTAAAGGACCTTTAGAGGTCCCTTCCAATTCAGACATTTATGAGTATCTGAATGACTGTCACTTGGTGAAAACAAAAGAAAACAAGTAATGTCATTCGGGAGCAACACAGGCTTTCTTGCAGGTCCATATGTTCTTCTTGTACATGTACATACACTTCAGTGGACAAAAATACTGCAAAAGCTTACCTTGAGACAGCTTTTTAAGCATTTTCAAGTCAGTCCTCTAATCTTTCATCTGGTTGGAGCAGTGTTCATTGGAAGCTCAGCATTTGATGACTTACTCTTTAATATCTACAGGAAATTGAAATAGTTCTGCAGAAGCTTAAAAAGCAGGAGTAGGTTTCCTGTATTGAGACATTAAAAAATGATCCAACTGCATTAAACTGAAAAACAGCTTTTCTGCTGGCCTTCACTCCCCCCCCTCAACTTCCCCAGTTCCCACTTTGGTTTATTATTTCAGATAGGTCAGGTTTGGAAATTAAGTGATATCTAACTGGTTGCTTCACTGCAATGTCGTAAGGTACAGAAGTTTTGCAGTTTTCATGTTCCTGTGTCATTTGTCTTCTACAGGAAGTTACTGATCCTGAAAAGGGCTTTATAGAAGAAGACAAAGTTACTTTTGAAGTCTATGTTCAAGCAGATGCTCCCCATGGAGTGGCGTAAGTACCTTTGCTCCAAAGTAATTCTTGATTCTACTGTTTTTACGTGACTTCAAATTGTTCAGGTATTTTGTTAATAATAGTTGCAGCTCATTAGATGTTCTCATTTAGTCACCTTTAATTGATGAATTTTCCCAGTGAATACTTTCTGTTAATCATACAGAGATTTGTCTCAATTTGTTAAATTTCAGTGTGCATTATTCATCACAATGTTTGTGAAACTCTTACTTCTGTACAATTGGTTTGTGATTTAATAGCTCTGCAAATCCAGCCTCAGTGTTTCTGATCCTGCAAGTGAAACTCTTATCAGATGTAATCAGGTGACTCTGCTGTCCAGCTTGTCTGGGTTTACAGCTGTTTAAAACTTCCTTGTCTGAGTCACTCTGCCTCGTGTCACTTCTAAAGAAATTGGTTCTGCTGAAATGTAGACTTGTCTTTAAATGTACAGCTCTGGGTTCCAGCACACTTTCATAATAAATAACTTGTCTGCCATATGGAACATATTATAAAAGAAAATTTACAGACTTGCAGAGCATGTAATTCCAAAGCTTGTTGCTGGTAGTGCTGGTGTTTTTAGTCTGTTATTTCAGTATTAAGTAATAGAGAAAAGTATCTCTTTTAAAAATAAAGTACCAGTATACAGCACTGGTACCTTAGAGCAGATAGTATTTATTACACTTCTGTCTTGATTTCAACCTTAATTGATTGATTTTTAACCTTTTCTAGGTGGGATTCAAAGAAGCACACAGGATATGTTGGCTTAAAGAACCAGGGAGCAACTTGTTACATGAACAGTTTGTTACAGACTTTATTTTTCACAAATCAACTACGAAAGGTAATCAGTATGTGGGGAAAAGGAAATGAGATTGTTGTATATGGAAATGCTTCAAAACAGACCTGTCTGTCCCTTTTGCTTCCTTCATCCTCTTACAGAAGTTGTAATTTACGTGGTCTGCACATCATACTTCAGGAAAAAGGAAGGAAGCTTCCTTTTCTAGTTTGAGTGTAGGCTTTTGGTTTTGTGAAAATAGACAGGAAACCTGGTGAAAAATCTGTGTTAAGGGATGTTTTTTAGCAACGCTAAGCATGAAATGTCTATTAATTGTAGTGAGAAAGGAAAAAAGGACTGATTCAACTTCTTACAGATCTGAAGGTATTTTCCTTAAATTAAAATGGAAGAATCAGTAGTGACTTCTCAACCCACCACATAATTAAAAAATAAGTATGACCGTTTCAATTTGTTATGTGGCTGAATTACCTGACGTTGTGGCTTGTGTATTTGTGGTAATGAAAACATCGTAACTTCAGTATTTGAACAACTTTTATATTTGCTTTGTTCGTATGTTTTTTTATTTACTACAGATGGTTCTTTTGTAGTGGAAAGAACAGAATTTTGACTTGTGGGCTTAATATCTCAGTGAAAAACAGGACGAAAGATAGTAGGTCACGTGTAAACTTGAAATAGTGCAGTAGCCTTACTGGTTAAAAACATAAGCCATGTCTTTGTATTGGAGTGTGGCTAGCTGGAGAATGGGAAAATATGTATATGGGAAGTTATAAGTACACCATTTATTTTGTTGGCATCTCCTGTTGATCCTGCCTACTTCATTCATTTACTTTTATTGGTGATTTGCATTCCTTAATTTACGAAAGTTTTCCGCTTCAAGGATTTTTGAAGACTCTTTTGTCATTCTTAATTCTTGATCTGTTCCTTTTGCTTTTTGTGGTGTACAGCTTCTCCCTGAGTGTTTAATGTCCGTGTTGTTGCCATCTGTGGTTATTGTAACTCTTAGTGATGGTTAAGTATTCTGACTTCTGCTTTCTCTTGAGTGTACAAGGTTGTTCCATTACTCTTTCTTTTCTCCAAAACTTTCCTTTTATTATATCATTTTTCACTGTGTTATCATTATTATTTGTATCACAGTGACCTGCAAGTGTTCCTGTTGAGATTTTTCTTTTGCAGTGTTCTGTTTACTCTGAAGTGTTGCAAAAAATAGCATGTTGAGCTCCAGTAGCCTGTAACTGAGATCTTACCAGTGCCACACAAGAAAAAAATACTTGATTTGCTTTGCATGGTGCCTCTGTTCCTTTTTAGCAAGAGGTGTAGCTTTCACATTCAGTTTATCATTTGTTTTAATGCCTGATTTTTGCTCAGCGCTGATAATGTTTGTGACTTTTATGTTTTTGGACAACTTCACATTGCTCTTGAAAGAAAGATGTGTTTCTGTAATAGCTACATCTAATCCAATTGAGTAGTTCCTTTCAAGAATGTCTGGTAGTCAGTAAATCAATATGTACCATGACGTAATCTTCTGTGAAGAAGAAATTCTTTTTGTGATACAGATTTGTTTCAACTGAACTAATCTTTTCAGGCATTCTCCTGCACTCCTTCCTCAGAGCCCAGATACATACCAGCACTTAGGGATCGTTAATATCTGGGTAGTGACCAAAGGAGAAAGCTTAATTTGCTAGCCAGGAACTGCAGCTTCCTTTTGGAAATGGTACTGGATTCTCTGCTCATTCTCCAGGTTTTCAGAGCACCTGTAAATAGAATAGTCACTGGAGGTTTTTTTGTAGACAGTTTTAGTACTCACTTGTTGTTGTTAGAGATGGGAAGAGTCAGTAAGCTGACTGGTCTGAAGTGACATCTCTACAACATGTTCATTTTCACTTGGAACCTATTTGTTCCTTTTAAAACAATTATCACTAATTCCATTACTTCTGTTAGTCCTCTCTACTTAGGAGAAATAAAAATTGTTTTGCTGCTATTTGGAGCTTTGTTAACAGAGGAGTTGCTGTCAGGGATAGAGCTGGGGAAGCACACCCAATAGCAAGGGGAAGCCCATACCTGCAGGAAGTCAGACCTCTGAAGCGTGGGAGAGGATTAATGCAGAGATCTTTTCTGTGCTTTGTTTCCAAACAGCAGGCAGAGGATTCTCAGGTACCTGAAATGAAACATCTTTTCATTAGCAATTTGGTGGCTTTAGTGCTAGGGAATAAAGCAAAGGAAGTTGCTCTGCAGAGCATGTTTGTGACTGGCAAATGAATGCCACTGGCAAGGGACAGAGGTGGCTTCCCAGGTGGGGAGTCCAGGGCTGCTCTCAGAGCATGCCTGTTACTTCCCATGCCCGTCCTGGTGCCTGCAGTCTGTCTCTGCTTCATCCAGGAAGTTCGTTGCTGGTTCTCTTGAACAGTCCCCTATGTTTTGTGAGCACGTTGCACAATGTCTGTAGCTATGCTAAAGTCATGTGTTGATGCAGTGCGTTCCTTCCTGATCTGCCTCTCCTTAATTTAGCCAGTATGTTTTGCCTTACCCTTAAATTTAATGCACAGTCTTCTCTTCTTAAGTAACTGTCTTGACTCTGAGCAGTGTCTTCAACCTTACCTGTCTCATTCTTTTGCACGTAACTATTCAGAGTCTTTCTCATATGTGTCTGGTGCTTCTAGCCATTGTCTGTTCGTGTCCCTGTCATTCTTACGTGTTTGTTTCCTGGAGGAGCTTCTCAGGTACTAAAGATCCTGCTTTTTTCAAATGACCAAAATGCCCAATTCCTTCATCCTTGAAAACGAGTTTACAAAGTCTGGGAGGGCAGAGCATGAAAAGAGAGGTTTGTGAAGGATTGTGTTTGAGGGGTGATTTGTGTTTGTTTTAGGATGGAGAAACACTTTGCATTTTGGGAAACTGTTTAAGTTGTACTCACCTACAGAACCAAGGAAAGGCTGTATGTTATAAGTTGGAACTTTATTCATTGGGACTTTAGAAAAAATGGGTGCTTTTATTCAACAGCATCTGGAGTGCAGTCATTAAAAACAAATTTTGAGCAATTATTTGATTATTATTTGAGAGATGCAGGAACGGATTTAGTCATAAGAATGACATGAGGAAATCAAATAACTAAATGCAAAAGACCTGATTTTTGTTTAGTTGCCATGATATTCTGAGCTCCTATTCATTCGTTTTAAAAGGAGACAGCTATATTGAGAAGCACTAGGATGAATTTTAGCCTGCTGTAGTATCACTTGGGTTTGTCATGAAGGATTTTTAGCATTTGATTGTTGATTATTCATAAGTAAATACCTTTGGAAAATGTATCTGCACAGGCTGTATTGGAATTTGTTTCTTTATGTGATTTTTTTCATATCCAATTCACTTAAGCTTAACCAACTTGCTCGATTTTTGATTTTCGGGGAGCATTTACAAGATACTGAGAAACAGGGAGCAGAGGCTGATTGGATTCAGAAGACTTGAAACATGGTTGTTCAAATACTGCCCATTCCCATACTTGCCACTGAAGACCAGTTCATAAAAGAGCTCATAAACCAGGGTTAGGGGGAGGTTAATTCTGCAAGATGCTGACTCATCTTGATGTTAGTGTTTTCAAGCAAAAAATAACTCTTGCAAAATCAAAGGGGTAATTTTAGCTATTGATGTTTAAATTGGAGTTTGCCCAAATCAGTCTAGTTAACTGTAACTCTGCATGAGGGTAATGAAAATAGAGAAGCAGCTGAAAGTGTGTGTGTGTATATATATACATATGTGTGTGTGTGTATATATACACACACACACATATGTATATATAGTTCTAATGGAGTTGTTTTGAAATTGTATGATCTGACCTGAGGGAAGAAATGGTCACAGCAGAGTGGTCAAACCGTGCAGCACGTGTGCAGAGAGGTGTTGGAGCAGTGCTGCAGGAGGGCTCACTGGGCTCACGCTGGGCAGTGGGCTGCTTGGAGCTGGGTCTGTGAGCAGGGCACAGCACACACAGCCCCCCCGGCTGCCCTGGTGGAAGCTCTGCAGCCCTGCTTGGCCCCTTGGAACACCTGCTGATGCAGCTGCGTCACGATGAATTGATCCTAGCTGAGTGAAGCTGCGCCAGGTTGCTGGGTGGTTTCCCTGCTGGGCTGCTGAGAGGCTGTGAAGGATGATGGAGGTTCGGCAGATAAAACTTGTTCCTGAAGAATAAGGATGTGTTTTTTGTTTGTTTTTAAATATCGGTTGGTGAAAGTGGTTTAAGCAAGCTCTGAGATCTGCAAATGCAGAGCAAAGGAAGATGATTAAAATTGGGTGGCAATTGTTCCCTTTAACAGGATGTTTTCTCCTGTAATACTTAATAGCAGTGTCTCCTTTTTTCACTTATTATCCCCTTTCAAAGTTGTCTCTATTTTCTTTTTATGTTCAGAATTTTTGAGTGAGCATTTCTCTGTAAATAGCTTTTCTGTAGATGTACTGACCTAAGGTTTCATGAACAACCCCATTTTCCTACCTGTTTGAGCTCTCCTTATGCCTGCGGGTCTATTTGTGTTTCTGTTTTCTGTGTGGTATAATTAGTGAATTGATTTGATGAAGCTGTTTACTCTGTTTGCCAGGCAGTGATGCTATTCAGTAGGAATGAATGTATCAGAATCTCAGGGCTGCCTTCAGCATCCTCATGCTCCAGCTGTACCCTCTGGTTTCGCTCTCCTGATGCCCTTTATGCTTTCATGTCGTGTGGTTTTTCCCCACAGTGGAGGTGATGGTAGTCACACAGAGGCACGCTAAAGCACAAAGCAATTTATTTTCAAAATCCTGTAGCACTATCCAGTATATCAGATTCTACTGTAATGATTGTATGGACATAGGCATGATAAATTGTTGATGTGCATTGAAAGCCTGAGTGTATTTACTTTCCTAGGGTAGAATAAGAGAACCATTTAGATAACATTACCACAAACAGAATCGGTTGTTCAGATCTGTGTAACCACTGTGCTCTAAGATGATTTTAGACAGTTAATGTTTTTACATTATAGTAAAAAGATCTTTTTTCTCATTCTTTTGGAGTGATGATTGAATGAGTTGTATGAAGTTAAGTCACTGGAGAGGAAAGTGTGCATTAAATGATTAGAGGAATGAACTTTTTCCTTTGATACTAATTGAACTAAATACCTTTTCAGGCTGTGTACATGATGCCCACTGAAGGAGATGATTCATCCAAAAGTGTTCCTTTAGCATTGCAAAGAGTGTTCTATGAGCTGCAACATAGTGACAAACCAGTTGGAACTAAAAAATTAACAAAATCTTTTGGGTAAGTTTTGGAATTTTCAGCTATTATAGGTTTCATAGAGTATTTCTTTGAAAAGGTTTCGTTTAAATCATACCTTTTTGAGGTGCAGAGGAGTGTTAATACGGCATGTTAATTGCTAGTTTTTCATAGGTAGCTTGGAAAGGATTTTGTTAGTGATCAGAACCAACGGCAGCTGGTCCAGAAGTCAGGTTTTGGAATGCAGAGTCATCAAACACTCTAGCAGTGGGGTTAGGATTTGCCGTACCTGAAAGTTGTGCGACACGTTTGTCTAAGTAAAATTCAGAACCACACTGCAGTTCGTGTATTGTTCATCTCTCTCTTGTTTCTGTATTAAATGTAGGGAAATAGTAATGTGCATCTCCAGATTGTTAGGTTGGCACTGCTGCCTGTCACAGCACTTTCTTAGGACTTACAAACATCTTATATTTTCGCTCATCCTCATTTTGGAAACATTTATCCTGTATTCTGTTTTGTGATTTAATGCTTAAAGAGTATCTGTTGCATGGAGGAAAGCTGTCAGTCAGTACACATACACAGACACAATCTTTCTTTGCATTTTCTTTAGACTAGCACACTCTTCTCTTCTGTAAAACATCTGCTAAAAGCTTGGCTTTTATTTTCACTTCCCTCCAGTACCCACTTCATTGCCTGGCTTCTCTTTATGTGATACTCCTGTGAGACAGTGTTACAAAACATACTTTTGTATCTGGAACACACAGACAAATGGAAAATGGTTGTGCAGTATAGCTGTGCTGAGGATGGTTTTATTGTTGGTTGGTTGCTTGGCTTTTACAGTGGCTTGATAGCTCAGCTGACCCCGTAAACAGAGAATTTTTTAATTGAAAATTGTTCTAAAATGTTATTTGCATTACTTCATTACATGTGTGTTTGTAAGCTCATCATTTGTAATAGTATTGAAAGGATTATTGAAAAATGGGTTAGAAAATAAATGGTCTTCTCTGCAGAGCTGTCCTGGTGTTCAGCATAACAATCCCATTTGTGAGCTCTCTGATTCTGTTAAAGCTGTAGAAGTGCTCTGCCCTGATAAGATTCTCTGAGCCCTTACATCTGTCCTTCTTTTCTCTGCACTTTTTGGGGTAAATTTAAAATGAAGTTGGTAACCTCAGTGCTCTGTCTGATGGCATCTTCTGCCTACTGGTACGTTTAGTTTATCAGCACTCCTATCCTGTTACACTAAAGGGATTTGCTGATATTGTAAATACTTCACCTTGAGTTAGTATCTTAACTGTGTCATCTTCAGTAGCATGAAGAGATCTTTCCTGAGGATGTTGCACGAGCTGAATTTTGTAGCTGAGGGCAACCTTTGGAAAATGTGCTCCTGCCTGCTTTGGTTATTGGGAAGGATTTTTTGAATGTGGTTGAAGATATATATATCTTATAATATATAATATATATATATATTATATATATATATATTTTTTTCCCCTTTAAATTAAAGGGAAGTTTCTAACGTGGTGATACCTGCTGTGTGGAGTTTTTTGCTGGGCCCTATGACAGTCTGAGGAACATAAATAAGCTTGGCTTCTTAGAAGAAACTGATGCTGTTGTCAGAAAGTCCTCTTTTGAAATCCCAGTATTAGGATATAACCTTTTCTTTGATTTTTTTTTTTTTTTTTTTTTTTTTTTTTTTTTTTTT